>NC_136264.1:201279343-201294202 GCF_964187855.1 Myxine glutinosa | reverse complement strand
ATTTATTTATCCTTTTCGGGCTGCATATGTATATAAAAAGCGAAATGTCTGTTTTTTGTTTGTTTGTTTCTTTGTTTCTTTGTGAACCTACTCCTCTGAGCTCCCAAGGTTAATCGGCACGAAACTTTGTCGGATAACATCTTTTACCGCCCTGCACCTAATTAGAGGTTTTAAAACAGTTATTTTCTCACAATTCATAACCTAAAACCATCCAAGCCGCCACCTGTCACCATGATCTCCGAGGGTTGATCTACACATACAAATCTTTATTTTAAAAAAACCCCAATTTTTATCCGGTTTCAACACGGATATCGATATAATCAGTTTGATGGTGAGCTCCTTTCATCAAATATGTTATCATATGTGAGAAACAACTCTTAACTAAGACGTTACCATGATCGGTAAGTTCGGCAAAGAAGGAGTCACGTGACCTCTCAAATGCGCTAATTATTGAAAAAACCGAAAATAGTACAAACACAACCTATACATCGTTTTAGAGGTAATTTTACTACTCATCTAACAATATCACTCAAGTGTGAAAAAATAGATTGTAGAAGAAAGGACCCACGTGATGCCAATGACAAACCACCACTTGACAACGGATGAACCTCCAACGATTACCTCATGGCTCATCCTCACAACAAGGTGAGTTGTTTTGCTCTTTGTTTGGGATCATTCTGCTTTCAGCTCCCAAGGTTAATCACAACGAAACTTTCTACCGTCAGATATTTAACCACGATATACCTGAAAATGGGTTTTATACGTGACGGTGATGAGGAGATCATTTGGCCCCGTTATTGTCGTGTTGCACTCCCGAGTTAATTTATTTACGAACCCGAGGTAATGTCTTTACTACACCTTCACTCCTTTACACCCCTTAGACCCTTTTAGACCCTTTCCACCCCTCAAATCCATCTAGACCCTTTACACCCCTTATAACCCTTTGACCCTTTACATCCCTTCGATCCTTTACACCCCCTTCGATATCTTTGACCCTTTGCACTCCTTTAGACCTCCAGACATCTTTACACCATTTACAACCCTTAGACACCTTTGACCATTTAGACCCATTTGACCATTTACACCCCTTTAGACCCCTTACACTCCTTAGACACATTTTCACACCCCCCCCCCCCTTCCCTTTTGCCCTTTCGACCCTTTACACCCCTTTGAACCCCTTAGACCTTTTACACCGCTTAGACCTCTACACCCTTTAGATCCTTCCATACCCATTTCAACCCTTTTGAGACATATACACCTTTTGACACTCGTCAGACCTATTGACTTTCTAAGACACTTTGGCCAATTTAAGACCACGAGTACACTCGCAGACTCCGGGAGGGGCAGGAAGGGTCATTTCTCTTTGGGGTATATAGATTACATGTCGATCTATGGTCAGGTCTCAAGAACATTGGGTGTGTGTTCATTTACCAAGTTTCTTGTGGAGAGATCGCCAAGTGGTTTAAACATTTGAGCAAGCATTCCATTCAAAACCGTTAAGGAACGGCTGGCTTGGCAAGCACTAGCTAGCTGCTTGGTAAATGAGAACACCCCGGGCTTCCTCCCTTTCAGTTTCGTGTTAAACAGAAGGAGTAAGTATCAAAAGTTCACGACGAAAAACGCCACGTTTAGCACCAGGAAGGGTCGTTATTAACCATCACTTATGGGGTACCTCGAGTAGAGTAGTTTTCGCTGAGTTCTGTAAGTAAAACTTACCTCACGCATGTCAGGATTCCTCCAAATTTTTTCATTTAGTGTTATAAACAGCATTAGCGACTGTTTAAAAAGCTAATCATACGTGTTTGTGGTTCATAATATTCATTACTGTTCATTAATGTTCATTACTTCTGGTGGAGGCCGTTGCTCCCACAAAAACGCCATGATAAGCTATTTATATACGTTGACTCGCTGGAAAAACCTCTTGGGGTGGTGGGATATTATTGGTATTAATATTGCTTTGTAAAAACATTAATATTACGCTATTATCGTTAGTTTTGTTATTCGAAGCGGACCTTGGAAAAACGCCACGATAAAGCTAACTTAATATGGCTATACACCTCGCAACCCATTGACGGCAATGGCGGGGAAACCCCGCTCGGGGAAGAAAACCCCCTTGGGGAGGGGGGCAAATGAATGCGCTACAACCTTCATTATGTAACCCTTGGTCATCCTGTCAAGTTTGGTTGAGATTGGATAAGTAACGACAGAATGTATTGGCGTCAAAAATTCATCAGACAGACACAAATGGCGAATTTTAGTATGATTTGGACACTTTTGACTCCTTTTGCTCTTTCGTCCTTCGACACCTTTCGACCCCTTTTGGCCCTATTAAGATCATTGTTTCTTGAAAAACTTTAGACCCCTTTATGACCCGAAAAAAAACTTTAGACTCCTTAGATAATTCGAAAAAGTTTCCTCTCCAAATCAGTTTTGCCGACCTTTTCCATGCACTATTCACGTCGCATCACAAGTTGCGATAATGAATCTAAACTGATATCTCAAAGTGAAACTGATGTTGAAACGTGAAACTGAAACTACTGATCTATGGATCATCGAATGGGAAACCATAATGAAATGCTGTGGGAAATTGCTGAAAGCAAAGCTATGGTGGATATAGAGAGAGGGGGGAGGTCGGAGCTGAAGAAACGATGTGCAGAGGGATAGGTGCCTGGTTGTCAGTTGGTATGGAAAGAACTTTGGTGATCTTCCATCAAGCTGTAGGCCCAAAACATGCCTAAACCATTTCCGAGCTGAGCTTTCATACTATCACCTTCACTCCTGAGCAGTACTTTGAAGGTACAACAAGTACGGATTGGAAATCTTAGCTGATAGAATGGAACGAGGTTGTCAAGGTTACCAGCTGCACCCATTGCGACATCTGCTCACTGAATATTTACACTGAATTCCCATTTCTATCAATACACCAAAGGAAATTGCTCATTTCAGGTGAGAAATCTACGAACCGTCACGGACGGGTACCTTTGCTGGTGTGTATATATATATATATATATATATATATATATATATATATATATATATATATTGTTGCGGATATGGGATTTGGCCTCCATATCCGCTTGTAAATATTCCCCTATTTCCCCAATACTCCCCAACTATCCCCAATCCCCCATTCCCTAGTCCCATTGTCTGTAAACAACACTCTGTAGAACCGACCTTCCCCTTTTTCCCCCATTAAATGTCGTGCCCAGGTCCACCGCATCTCACGTAGACAACTTTCGGACATCTTGCTAGTTATTCTTAGTCTATGTCAGTTAAGGACTCGTTTCCATTAATTCTGACTCTTCGTTGCACCAGAATGTGATTGTATGGCACCAGTAGTGAGTTTAGGACCTCCCCATACCTCCTCCCATCTTCCTCATGAAACCACAACAACAACAACAACAACAACTACAACAACAGCGCGCGGGGAGTGTGCGTCCTCACTCCGGCTCGGTTAGCCGCCATTGCCCATGTGCTCCAGGTTACCTCCAGGTTACGGGGTTACCACGAAGGGGCTGGCTGTCAGCTCCTCGTCAAGGGCGGAGCCCGGTAACCCCCCCGCACCCAATAAGAAGCGGCGGGCCGATTCCATCTGGGGCGGAGCTAACGAGCCGAGGGCGTGTCACTCCCCGCTGGATATACGCAGCCACTTACCGGACGTGACGTCAGATGCGCCTGAACTACGGAGAGAAAAGGACGCCACCTCCAGCGCGACGATACCTCCCCGCATCTTTGGACCGGACCGGGTCGATTCTGCCCCTGAGCCAAGGTGCACCTTGAGCCTCGACTACCTGCCCTTCCTTGCCATCAATCCCTGTGTGAGTCAGTTTTGTCCTGTTTATCTGTGGTCTGTCGGGGCTACTATAAGACCGTGATTAAGTGCCCACCTTCCTATGCTGTCCCTCTTGTCCTTGTAATCTCAACGTTCCGAAATATTATAACCTCCTCCGGAGGTCTTGAGAACTGTACCCCTGGTGTCGTGTCATTTAACCCAGCCGTTGTGTCCTTTCCTCAATTGATTTAGCGTAGCGCGACTCGGCCAACGTTCGAGTATAATCGGGTAAACTGTGCAGACGCGGTCATACCAAACCGCTCGGTAAACCAACATCCACAACCGCGTCTGTAACATTTGGTGTCGGGAAGTGGGATTCGATCCGGAGCGCGTTTTTACGCGCTCGAAATTATAACGGCGAAATTTGATTTTGTTTTACGAAAATAAAAACCCGAATTTTGAAAGTCGCGCTATGGCAGACCAAGACGGCTGGGTTCCGGTAGAAGAGAGTGAGGCAGGGTCGATCCAGGACCAAATTGAGGGACAAGAGGAGAGCGAAGCAGTGAGGGTAGCAGATTCGCAAAATAGCGTCGTCACGCACGAGGTAGCGGGCGCGCAAAATGGCGCCTCGCAGATGGCCACGGCGACCACGCCCGCGACCGTGGTAGCGCCGCAGGTGGATTCGAACCTTTTTATGTTGCAAATGGGGGCCCTTATGGAGAGGCTAGAAGCAAAAATGGGGGTAATGGGAAACCAAATGGGGGTAATGGGGAACAGTATAGAAGCTCAGGGTGAGCGATTAGAGGGCAAAATGGGGGTCATGGGGGGCGAAATGGGGTCCAATAGCGAGAAATTGAGGGAGGACATGGGGGCCCAGATCGGGGGGTTAGGGAGTAGAATAGAGGGATTAGACAATGGATTAGGGGAAATACAGGAGGGGTTAATGGGGGTAGAAAAACAGAATGGCCGTTCAGGAGAATCAAATGGAAGGGATGAAAAAGGGGTTAGAGGGGTTAGAAAACAGTATGGAAGGCAAATTGAGGGACATGAGGGACCAAGCGGAAAGGGAAGTTAAACAAATGGGGCAGCAGATAGAGGGGGTCAGAATGGGGGTAGAGACCAAACTGGATGCTCACAGGGAGGAAATGGAGCAGATGAGGGTGGCATCTGGGCAGGAGATGCAAGTGATGGGAGAGGAGATCAGAAGAGGTGTGAGTGAGGAGGTCGGAGGAGTGCGCGAGGAGGTGAGGCACTGTAAGGAGCGCATGGAGAAGGAGGTGAGAAAGGGGACTGTAAAATTGCAAGGGGGTATAGAGGAGTTGACGCTGGGAGTAGAACAACTGACAGTGGGACAAAAGGAGTTGGGGGCCAGGTAAAGAAGAACACAGCGGTAATAGAGGGTTTAAAATCGACACAGAAGGAGATGAAAAAGGACGTAGGGGTAATTAAAAAAGAGTGTCAGACGGTACATGAGGACTTGACGAGGAAAATGAACAAGGTGGTAGAGGTGATGGAGGTTAAAGAGCGGGAGGTGCGGGAGCACATAGAAAAAAATAAAGTGGAGTTAGAGGAAGAACTTAAAGGGGCGCACGAGGAGATGAAGGAGGTGAAGCAGAAATTAGAAGAAGTGGAAGAAGGGGTGAGCGAAATTAAGAAGCGACGGGGAGAGGATAAGAAAGAGATAAAGGAGGAAGTAAAAGAATTGGTCCAAAGTCTGTGTTTGGATCGTGATGATGTGCTCATTAACCGGATGAGGGATTCGCAGGTGATGGAGGAGAAGCGAAGAGAAAGAGGACCCGGTGTAAGTGGTGACCAATATGGTCGTGCGTATGATGCGCCAGGTGATTTAATAAGCTTGGGGGTCGAGATAGACCCGGATGTTCGTGAGAGGCCAAGAGTGAGGTGTATGGTTGGTCCGGAGGGTATGGAACGAGAGGTGCGAGGTGTGGGTGAGCAAGGTTGTGGTGGTATGGAATGGAATGGGTAGCGGGTTGCGGAGGTGTGACCCATGCATCGACACCAACAGGGGTAGTTGTTGGAGGGACCGGGGAGGCACGAGAGCCCCTTGGGGGTAATGTACTGTGGGGGCCCGGCCGGCTCGGCCCCGCGCTGACCCCGCAAGGGGCGACGCACGGGGTCCGGCAGGCGGGCAACGACTCGCATACGAGGTGGTCCCACAAGGTCCCACTCGCGCCGTATGACGGCAAGAGTGATCTACGCGCGTACCTGGCGCAGTTCGACTGTGTGTGTAAGGGCAACGGTTGGGGTGAGGACGAAGGTGGAGTACACCTGGTGGCCGCATTGCGCGGCGCGGCGGCGGAGGTGCTGACGGCATTACCAGCGGGTGCTCTCACCCTGCCAGCCCTCCGCGACGCCCTAATTAATCGATTCGGCATCGAACAGCAGAGCGAGCTTGTTAAAGCTCAGCTCGCGCTGCAAAAACGCAAGCCCCAGGAAGCCATCGGGGAACTTGCCCACGACATTCGCCGCGCAGTGGGGATCGCACATGCTAGCATGGCAGCGGATTCCCGGGAAAGCCTGGCGCTGGACCATTTTATCCAGGCCCTCCCGGACATTGAGCTCCGGCAACAGCTCGCCATGTGGCGCCCGCAGACTCTGAGCCAGGCGGCTGACGCTGCGGCCCGTTGGGAAGCAGCGAGGCCCCTGGCCCGGGGGGGCGAGCGTCTCACAATGGCGGTCCGCCAGGTGGGACCCCCGATGGAGGGCGGACCCCTTAGGGGGCCCGCCCCCGACGTGGGTCCTGACCTGGCGGGCATGGTCCGGAGGCTGGTGGACCAGCGCCTGGCGGGACCTGGACCATGGCAGGCGGCCCCGGAGGTGGCCCGCGGTGGACCACGAGCGGGTAATCCAATTCGGACCTACAGGGGGGGAAATTTGGAATTCCGGAGACAAGCACCTTACCAGGTGAGGTGCTATACTTGCAACCGTCTGGGTCACCTGGCGCGGCACTGTCGAGCCACGCGCCGGGATGATCCCCGGCGGTTGAGGTCCTCAACTCCGCCCAGGGGGGAGCGGGTTAGCCGACCCCAGACACCCCCCCGCCAGACCCCGGGAAACTAGAAGGTGTCGGGCACGTAGGGCGGTGTTCGGCAGAAGAGGATGGAGGAGAGCCCTCATTGACGCGACAGGTCATTTATTGTGGCCAAATTGGAACCGGTAGCCTGACAATCAGATGCAAAATTGCCGGCGTGGGGGTAGACGCCGTAGTGGACACAGGACCTAGCGCCACGATCATCAGCCCTGTAGTCCTTGATTCGAGCGCAGGTGGCTGGGATAAGATCCAGCGCCTGCAAAATTATAGTTTGCAACTTGCTACCGGGGTAACGGCCCCGATCATAGGGCGTGGTTCTGTGACCCTCAAGTTAGGTTCGGTAAGGAGGGAGATAGATGTTTGGGTGGCGGAGGTGTGCGACCCATGTTTAATAGGGTTGGATTTGTTGACTGCCAGCGGTTGTAAAATCGACTTGTGCCGGGGGATCCTGCAGGTGGGAGTAGAAGAGCTGCCGTTAGGGGGAGTGAGCACGGCCGAGAGAGCGGAGCTGGAGGCATCCGAGGCCGTGACCATCCCCCCAAGGGCCGAGGCGATAGTGCCGGCCCGGTGGGCAGCTCGCCCAACATGGCAGGAGTCCTGCGGCCTGGTCGAACCGGTGGCAGCGCAGTCCATACCGGGTTTAATCGTGGGCCGCACCCTTGTAAAAACGGACGGACCGGTAGTGGCCGTCCGAGTAATAAATATGAGTACAGAACCACCACTATAGTAAGGGGCACGAGGGTAGCTGGCTGCACCCCAGTTGAGGAAGTCGCGACAGTGAGGGGCGAGAACGTCCAGCCGAGCCGACCCCGGGGGGAGCCTTCAATAAGAAGTAGGAATTGGCCCGATCCCATTTGCGAGATGGTAAATCGTAGTAGCGTAGAGTTGGGAGGTACCCAGAGGGAGGCCTTACACAAACTGGTTGGGTCCCATTTGGACCTCTTCTCCCTGTCCACCGAGGATATTGGACGTACGGGCCTGGTGAAACATCAGATCCACACCGGTGAGGCCCGGCCTATTCGTCAGGCCGCCCGACGGCTCCCTTGGAGCAAGAGGGCGGAAGCTGACGAGCAGGTTGAAAAAATGCTCGACGCAGGCGTGATCGAGCCCTCGGGAAGTCCTTGGATGTCACCTGTTGTGCTGGTCAAAAAGAAGGATGGGACCACGCGGTTCTGCGTGGACTATCGCCAGCTAAACAACGTGACACTCAAGGACTCATATCCCCTGCCAAGGATTGATGACACCCTCGATGCCGTTGCGGGCTCAAATTGGTTCTCAACTTTGGACCTCAAGAGTGGGTATTGGCAGGTGGAGATGGATAGGGCAGGGAAGGAGAAAACGGCATTTTCCACAGGTAAGGGACTGTATCAGTTTACTGTGATGCCGTTTGGTTTGTGTAACGCCCCCGCCACCTTTGAAAGATTGATGGAGCATGTACTGGGCGGCATGCCATGGCAATCATGCCTGGTGTACCTGGATGACGTCCTGGTACATGCCCAAACGTTCCCCCAGGCAGTAGCTAATTTGGACCAGGTGTTCGGGTGCCTCAGACAGGCAGGGTTGAAGCTGAACCCGAGTAAGTGCACTTTGTTTGCAAGAGAGGTGGCCTATCTAGGTCACGTGATCGGCCGCGAGGGGGTAAAAACGGACCCAGACAAAATTAAAGCGGTAGAGGAGTGGCCCGCACCACGTACCATCAAAGAGGTGCGGGGATTTTTGGGACTCTGCTCCTACTACCGGCGCTTTGTGGCGAAATTTGCGGAGTTGGCCCGTCCCCTCCACCGGCTTACGGAGAAGGGGACGCGATTTAATTGGACACGGGAGTGCCACGAGGCCTTCCAAAAATTGAAGGGGTGTCTGACATCCGCACCCCTTCTAGCTTACCCCACTAGCAACGGGGCATTTACCCTGGACACGGATGCGAGCCAGGAAGGATTGGGCGCAGTTTTGTCTCAGACACAGGAGGGCGTGGAGAGAGTGATTGGTTACTATAGTCGGGCCTTAAGTAGGCCCGAGCGAAATTATTGCGTCACTCGCAAAGAGTTATTGGCTATGCTGGCTGCCATGAACCATTTCCACCCGTACTTGTACGGGCGGAAATTTTTGGTTAGAACTGACCATTCCTCCTTGCAATGGCTCCTTCGGTTCAAGGAACCAGAGGGCCAAATTGCAAGGTGGTTGGAAAAGTTGCAGCAGTACGATTTTGATGTGGCCCATAGGGCCGGGAAGGCCCATGGTAATGCGGACGCACTCTCTCGGCGTCCTTGTCTGGGGGAAAACTGCAAATTTTGTGCGAGACACGAGGAGAGGGAACAATTGGGCGATTCGGACCCGACCCTCGTTGTCCGGGCAACCCGGGTGAGAGGGCCAATTTTGCCACTAACCGCAGATGAGGAATTCGGAACTTTGGCATGGAGCACGGCCCAGCAGGAGGATCCTGTCCTGGGGCCAGTGTTCAATTGGGTCAAATTGGGGCAAAGACCTAATGGGGAAGAGGTCACCCCCCTCGGGGCGCAAACAAAGGCATATTGGGCTCAGTGGAAAACCCTGGAATTGAAGGATAACATCTTGTATCGCAAGTGGGTGGAGGTTCCCTCTGATAAAACTTCCTGGCTGGTGGTAGTCCCAAACAAATTTAAGACCGATATATTGCAACAGGTGCATGGTACCCGCCCCGGCGGCCATTTGGGCAGGACAAAGACGACATCGCGGGTACGCCGGAGGTTTTATTGGGTGAATATGGGGCGCGACATAGGACTGGTGTCGGAGATGCGACGCCTGTACTGCCAAAAAGGGACCAGCACGGAGGATGAGGGCCCCCCTTCAATTACACCAGGTGGGGGCCCCCCTAGAGCGGGTGGCCATGGATATCCTAGGCCCACTACCCCGCACCCGCCTAGGTAATAAGTACATCCTCGTTGTGATGGACTACTTCACCAAGTGGCCGGAGGCCTACGCCCTCCCCAACCAAGAAGCAGGGGTGGTAGCGCAGGCCTTCGTGGAAGGATTTGTGTGCCGGCATGGGATTCCACAGGAGTTGCACACCGACCAGGGACGAAATTTTGAGAGCAAATTGCTAAAAGATGTGTGCAGTCTCCTGTCAATTCGGAAAACCAGAACAACGCCTTTAAGACCTCAATCTGACGGGATGGTGGAAAGATTTAACCGAACTCTAATCCAACAACTGGCACTGTTCACCGCCACCCATCAGGATGACTGGGACGAACATCTCCCTTATTTGCTCATGGCCTACCGAACCAGCCAGCACGGGGCCACCGCATGCAGTCCAGCGTTGCTTATGTATGGGCGGGAGTTACGGGCTCCCGCCGACTTGCTATGCGGTCCCGTGCCAGACACAGTGGTTAACCCGCCGAGGGAGGGGTACGCACGTCACCTAGAGGAAGGCATGGAGCTAGTCCATGCCTTCGCCCGCCGCCAACTCCATCTGGCGGGGGAAAAGATGAAGCGCAGGTACGACGACCGGAGCCAGGGGAGTCAATACGCTCCGGGGATGAAGATTTGGTTCTTTAATCCCCGGAGGCGGAAGGGAAGGTGCCCAAAACTCACCTCCCCCTGGCAAGACCCAGGAGTCGTCCTGTCGCAAATCTGTGACGTGGTCATTAAGATCAAAATGGGGCCACGAGCCCTCCCTCGGATAGTCCACGCCGACCGGATAAGGCCTTACACCGGCGAGCAGGCGCCCCCGTGGATTGCCTCGGCTTTAGATGCCGAGGCGGGACCCAGTACCTCTGAATAAGGGGGGCTTATTAGTGCCAGAGGACTGGGGGATTGATGAGCGATGGGCCCGGTGGGTAAAGGTGGCATCCCTGCCACCCTTCCCATGGTGGGGCAAAGGAGCTATAGCTTATGGGGTTGATGGCAGTGAAAACTAGCCCGGGTGGGTTAGGATATTGATAGGGATCTAGCGAAGATGACATTAGGTAACGTTAAGGTTAGTTAGTGACTGATACCTGTAGTGGGGACGCAGGTAGTTTAGTGTGGTTGATAATGACGTGGGAGCGCAATAGTTTAAAGGGACGACTGGGAAGCGCAAGTTTCAGAGGGGAGTAGTTAGATGAGATGATGCTGTGTGAGAACTCGACAGGTGTGTGTGAGTAGTGAGTGTTGTGGATCAGCACGAAGGCGCTTGGGGAGAGAAGGGTGCAGGTGGCACCAGGTGTGAGAGCACAGGTGTGCAAGTACAGGTGTGTGGAATATATGGAGCAGAGAACGAGTGGTGTGGAGAGAGTTGGAGTAAGTGGTACGGAGTGGTGTGCATGGTGCGAAGGTGTGGATGGGGGAAGAGTGGACCCCTTTCACGAGTACCCGGGGCGGGTAGTGTAAGTGTTAGGTAGAGGGTATAGGTAAATTGTGGTTGGATATTGGCATTTGTGGTGCGGTTGCAGAATGGTATTGTGGATGGGTGCATTAGTGTTGTGGAAATGGCTGGGCGTGTAGCCTGTTAGTGTGTGTAGTTGGTTGGGCACTCCACCACTGTGAGGATGTCGGCCAGGTGAGGCCGCAGGTGGGCTCTGGGAGCCGTTAGTGTCAGTGGGGCCTGAGGATCCGGAGGACGGACCCGGGTAGCCCAGTGCCAGAGAGGGCACCGAGTGGGGAGAGCGCCAGAGGGCCTTCCCCAGGTAGTTAGGTTAGGGTAAGGAGCAGGTAAGCTCGGAGGCAACTGCAGTGGTGGAGGTGTGCAGGTGGGTAGACCCGCTGGGAGAGGTACACGTCGCAGCCCAGAAATTGTGCGAGGGCACTGAGAGATGAATCGGGGGAGTGAGACCCCAAATTGAGGGGCACCACAGTTTGGTCAATGGGAATTGGTTTTTAGAACTCATAGTGTAAGAGGGCCAATGGTTTGGCAGGAGAAAGACCCCGGGTAATGTAAAGTTGTTAAAGTCATTTAGGAAATAGTTAGGATTGATGAACCTGTCGCACCATACGCAGCCACTTACCTGTGGTGATGATGATGACTCCACACCTGTGTTTTCTTTGTTCTGTGTGCAGGAAATGAGAATTGCTGTGTGGATTGGTGAGACGCATCACGACGTGGATGAGACATTGGGGTGATTCCATCTCTCCCTCCTTAGGAGGGACTGATGATGAATTGGTGATGGCAAATTATGATGTTGAGTTGGAGATGGCAAATTTTGATGAGAGTTGAAAATGGCAAATTTGATTGGTTAGGAGGGAGAGAAGACGAATTTGGTTTATGGGAGGAACGGGGAAGACAGTAGGGACGTTTGTTGATTGGTAAAGTAGATGTTTATGGGTAGTGTTGTGTTTTGTGGATACAGTAAGGGGTAAGGGAGGGGCAATGTAAGTTACCTGGTGGGGGGGGGGGGGGCGTACGGTAGGAACGTACCTGTCTCACCTGGTTCCCCTGTGCCCCCAGTGTGCATTACCTTATGTTGCGTGCACTTTTGCGCCCTTACCACCTTACTCACTTGTCTACTTCTTTTGTCTCCCACCTCCGAGGATCTGGCTTTGGGGCAGAGAGAGAGGAGAGAGAGGTGCTGGCTCCGCAGTTGTGGGCCTGCACTTTCGCTGCTTGCTGCCGGGATCGATACACCATATGGACCGCAATGTTTGTGGCCGCCCACCATGGACCGCAGTCTTTTGCGGGCAAGCACCACCCGTTGATGGACCTATTGGTCAACGTGGCACCTATGCCATACAGGTGAACCACTAATAGTTGGCCCCCTGACGGCCACAATTCAGAAATGGACGCGGTTGGCGCCTTTCTTTATTTTTGAAAGAAGCAAGAAGGCCAAGTGCACCACATGAAGGCAAGACCAGCGGCAGAACATCGGCCGGCTGCGACACCACCGGTGATTTATAAACACTTTATTGGTGCACCGGATGGTGCTGACTGTGTGATGGGGTGGTGCTTTTGGTGCTTGGAAGGGGTGCTCTGCACATTATTAAAGGCCGTAAGGCCACAGAGCACTCGTGGGTTGGTGTATCGATGCTGGCATGCGTGCTCTCTCTCTCTATGCATAACATCTGCATGTGTTCCTCCAAAAACAGGTCCTGGATCGTAGTGTAAATATCAGCGTCGTCTTGTGTAAATAATGCTCCCTACCGGCTGTATGTTTAGTTTGCGAATTCTTTCCGCGATTCGGTTATCCTGTGGGTGTGTTTCTGTGAGGAGAAGGGTGCAACGTCGCAGGGGGACATATTTACTCATTTGTGAATATCTGTAAAACTGTCGCACTCAGGGTAGAGTTAATAGTAGAGGGAACTACATCTGAGTGCCACACTAAAATAGGTAAAAATTTATCGGGTCGGGACGCCCCGAGGGTAGAGAAGGGTGCAATGTTGCGGATATGGGATTTGGCCTCCATATCCGCTTGTAAATATTCCCCTATTTCCCCAATACTCCCCAACTATCCCCAATCCCCCATTCCCTAGTCCCATTGTCTGTAAACAACACTCTGTAGAACCGACCTTCCCCTTTTTCCCCCATTAAATGTCGTGCCCAGGTCCACCGCATCTCACGTAGACAACTTTCGGACATCTTGCTAGTTATTCTTAGTCTATGTCAGTTAAGGACTCGTTTCCATTAATTCTGACTCTTCGTTGCACCAGAATGTGATTGTATGGCACCAGTAGTGAGTTTAGGACCTCCCCATACCTCCTCCCATCTTCCTCATGAAACCACAACAACAACAACAACAACAACTACAACAACAGCGCACGGGGAGTGTGCGTCCTCACTCCAGCTCGGTTAGCCGCCATTGCCCATGTGCTCCAGGTTACCTCCAGGTTACGGGGTTACCACGAAGGGGCTGGCTGTCAGCTCCTCGTCAAGGGCGGAGCCCGGTAACCCCCCCGCACCCAATAAGAAGCGGCGGGCCGATTCCATCTGGGGCGGAGCTAACGAGCCGAGGGCGTGTCACTCCCCGCTGGATATACGCAGCCACTTACCGGACGTGACGTCAGATGCGCCTGAACTACGGAGAGAAAAGGACGCCACCTCCAGCGCGACGATACCTCCCCGCATCTTTGGACCGGACCGGGTCGATTCTGCCCCTGAGCCAAGGTGCACCTTGAGCCTCGACTACCTGCCCTTCCTTGCCATCAATCCCTGTGTGAGTCAGTTTTGTCCTGTTTATCTGTGGTCTGTCGGGGCTACTATAAGACCGTGATTAAGTGCCCACCTTCCTATGCTGTCCCTCTTGTCCTTGTAATCTCAACGTTCCGAAATATTATAA
Organism: Myxine glutinosa; assembly: GCF_964187855.1. NCBI lineage: Eukaryota > Metazoa > Chordata > Myxini > Myxiniformes > Myxinidae > Myxine > Myxine glutinosa. Next base: position 201,280,158 of record NC_136264.1, on the reverse strand, counting down.
CCTCCTCCGGAGGTCTTGAGAACTGTACCCCTGGTGTCGTGTCATTTAACCCAGCCGTTGTGTCCTTTCCTCAATTGATTTAGCGTAGCGCGACTCGGCCAACGTTCGAGTATAATCGGGTAAACTGTGCAGACGCGGTCATACCAAACCGCTCGGTAAACCAACATCCACAACCGCGTCTGTAACAATATATATATATATATAGTTGCAGTTTTGTGTTTTTTACCATAAAAGGTTAATTTCCCCTCATAGATGAGTTACACTACAACATGTAGCCTCGTTTAAGTTCAGTTATTTCATAGTAAATGTAAGCGTAGACCTTTCCTATGTTTAGTTTGCATTGAGTAGAATAATGAGAATTAGGTCTCCTTCCAATGCTTATGATGCCTTGATTGTTTGGGTTTTCGCGCAAAATACCACGAGGCCAGCCTGAACAAGTCGATCAAGGCCGAAGGAAGGCGGGACAGGAGGAGTGGGAGTGACGGTAAGCACGAGTCGCCAATCAGGGCTCGAGGGGAGTGGCTTACCACTGCGGCAAAAGGTGGGGCTTGGAACATTAGATGCGGACGCGCTGTGACAAGTTATGAGCTCGGGTGAAACGCGCACGAGTTACAAGTTGAGTTCTCAGTTGAGCTGGAGTCAGATCCTCCGTTGAGTTACGAGAGTGAAAGCGCGCAGTTGTATTAATCGCGCTGTGAAAGACAGCCGTGCCGGGCCAGAGACACGCGAATATTTCCTTCCTCCTGCCTGCCTTTATCGAGATACACGCCGCGAGGATTCTCCCGCCTGCCTGCCTTCATCGGGATACGTGCGGT
>NC_136264.1:201259343-201274343 GCF_964187855.1 Myxine glutinosa | reverse complement strand
ATTTCAAGTGAGGGAAGGGATGAAAGGGGAGCATACACAAAAGACAGACTTAACAAGGCACCACGAGGTGTTAGAGGAGGGAGACAAGTTTGAAAGTTCATTCTTGTGGTTGGACAAATGTTACTTTCTGTCTCTCCTGAGAGTGGACACACACTTGTTGCGGATGCTTTGGAATGCACTGAGATTGCCTTCAGTCGGATTTGCTTTCTAGGAAGAGAAGGCAATTTGTTTCAGATCAACTCCCTCACTACACAATTCAATGTACATTTGATGCCTCTTATATACGCTGGAGTAATTCCCATGGTCAAAAAGCATGTGCTTGAGTCTTGAAAACACAGACTGAGTGTGCCCCTGTCATCGGCGGAAAGGCTAGGAAAATTGAAGAAGAGATGGAATGAATCTGTAAGAGAGAAAAAGAAACAGAGACACTAGTCTAGTAGGAAGACTAGGTCTCCCTGCACCCCCCGGAGATATACTTCTAATCAGTGTTTCTAGATTGGAAAAAATGTGTAGAAAATGACTAGCTATGGCCCCAAGCTGAAAAAATGTCCCACATACCATTTTTATGCAAATTACTGCTGCAAATTTTATGCAAAATTATGCAAATTTTATGCAAATTTTTGATGAGGAGTAGAGTTGAGGGGTCTTTGAGGGCTTCATCGAGGTGCTCTCGGTTGCAAGACTGGGTCATTCTGAGAAGCACAGCAGGGTCAGAGATCATGATGTTCTCCTCCTCAGTGAATCTCTCCATCAACAGCCTCTCCATTGCCTCACACACTGTTTTGAGGCAAAAGAGGGACTTTGCGTAGGCCTTTCCACTGAGAACACCTTTGAGAGATCCACTTGTTACTAGTTGTGCCTCAAAGAGAATCTCTGCATATCCAGAACCACGCATCTTGTGTCCAGTGAGCATCCCGATGTAGTTCATGGATGTGTGGAAGGGTCCAATCGTTACTACATGACTAGCAAATTCATTTGGCCAGCGCCAGATGATGGGAAGGGCTTTCATGCAGACACCCAGATCAAATGTATTCAGGACCCATCTCTGACCCACCTCAGCAGTTGCTGCCTCGGAACGCTTCAGTAGCTCACGAACAACTGCGTTGTCTGTGATCGGTTGGTGGATAGGCGTGCAGTAATCGACTGTTGATTTGCTGGGTGGGGGAGAACCAGTTGCAGAGGTGAAACCCCCTAGCCCAGGCACAGGCTGCAGGCCATTGCCATGCCATGCAGGCACCAGGCACAGACCGATCACAGACAACGCAGTTGTTCGTGAGCTACTGAAGCGTTCCGAGGCAGCAACTGCTGAGGTGGGTCAGAGATGGGTCCTGAATACATTTGATCTGGGTGTCTGCATGAAAGCCCTTCCCATCATCTGGCGCTGGCCAAATGAATTTGCTAGTCATGTAGTAACGATTGGACCCTTCCACACATCCATGAACTACATCGGGATGCTCACTGGACACAAGATGCGTGGTTCTGGATATGCAGAGATTCTCTTTGAGGCACAACTAGTAACAAGTGGATCTCTCAAAGGTGTTCTCAGTGGAAAGGCCTACGCAAAGTCCCTCTTTTGCCTCAAAACAGTGTGTGAGGCAATGGAGAGGCTGTTGATGGAGAGATTCACTGAGGAGGAGAACATCATGATCTCTGACCCTGCTGTGCTTCTCAGAATGACCCAGTCTTGCAACCGAGAGCACCTCGATGAAGCCCTCAAAGACCCCTCAACTCTACTCCTCATCAAAAATTTGCATAAAATTTGCATAATTTTGCATAAAATTTGCAGCAGTAATTTGCATAAAAATGGTATGTGGGACATTTTTTCAGCTTGGGGCCATAGCTAGTCATTTTCTACACATTTTTTCCAATCTAGAAACACTGATTAGAAGTATATCTCCGGGGGGTGCAGGGGGACCTAGTCTTCCTACTAGACTACACAGAAACACAGAAAGCGAAAGTTTCTTTGAAATAATCCCAGACCGAGTTGATATCCTAGGTATGCGAGAACAGTCCTGAAGTGAGATGACTTGAAGTTCCTGCCAATCTGCTTGAGTGGGGACTCGCCGGCTTTGAGGCAGCTCTCTAAGAATAGTTTGAATTATGTGTCGGAAAGGAGTGTTTGTTGCTTACATGTTTGTTGCTTGCATGTGGTAAGAAGCTTCTGCTGGTGAGCAGTGTCTGTATCCAACTGCTTACTGGAGCCAGATGCCAGTTGTGAAGGGGAAGGTCGGGAGCTTTTTTCTGCAGTGGACTTGTGGTAAAGGAGTTGGTGAGTGAGGGCCAGTACCTTGGAAAATTCAACTATAGCTGTTGAATGATAACACGGTATGTAATGTGCCAATGGTTAAGGTTGTGGTCGATGCTGTTTACTTGACAGGTTTATTTGAAGCCCAGTGTTTGCTGGATGCAATATACGACCCGATCATTGGGAATATATCATGAGCTAGGGCATCGGATGATCCGGGCCCATGGTGGCAAGAGGATTGCCTACACAGGTCAGGGCACAGATGGGTGATCAGGTACCCTCTCCTGTGTTACCTGAGTCGAGAACGCCCCATTAAGAATAGCGACCAGTTGAAGTTGCAGCAGAAACATCTTGACATGGGAGATGTATCCCCACTTGCCCAGACTACTGACTAGAATGTAGGGAATAGCAAGATGAGTTGTGGGGGCGAGCAAGACGGCCATCAGGGATTCGGTCAACAATGAAAACCTGTTGGAGTTTGGTACCTCTAGACACTAGTGAACAATGTCAGATGTGATGTTTGCTCAGCATCTTATTGGTGCACAAAGTGGGTAGGTTAGGCAATTTACTGTGCCTTCAGAAAGTATTCACACACCTTGACTTCTCTCACATTTTGTTGTGTTTTAGCCTGAATTTAAAATGGATTAAATCGAGATGTTTTTGGTCATTGATCCACACAAAATACCCCATAAAGTTAAAGTGGAATTTTTCTTTTCAGTTTTATTTTTACAAATTAATTTAAAATGAAAATCTGAAATGTTTTGAGTTAATAAGTATTCAACCCCTTTGCTATGACATTCCAAATTGAGCTCAGGTGCATCTAATTTCCTTTGATCATCCTTAAGTTGTCTCTACAACTTGATTGGAGTCCACCTGTGGCCAATTCAATTGATTGGATTTGATTTAGAAAGAAACACCTTTCTATATAAGGTCCCATTGTTGACAGTGCATGTCAGAGCAGAAACTCCACCATGAAGTCCAAGGTACTGTTTGTATAACTTGGAGATCGAATTGTGAGGAGACATAGATCCGGAGAAGGACCTTGGTCAGGGAGGTAACCAAGAACCCAATGACCATTCTAACAGAAATACTGAGTTCCTTGGCTGAGATGGGAGAACCTGACAGAAAGACACTAGTCTCTGCAGCACTTCACAAATCTAGGCTTTGTGGTAGAGTGGTCAGACAGAAGCCACTCCTGAGAAAAAGGCACACGACAGCACACCTGGAGTTTGCAAAAAGGCATGTGAAAGGCTCTGAGAGCATGAGGCAGAAGATTCTGTGGTCTGATGGGATGAAAATGGAACTCTTTGGCCTGAATGCAAAGCGTCTGGTGGAAACCGAGCACAGCGTATTACCCATCTAACACCATCCCTACCGTGAAGCATGGGGGTGGCAGCATCATGCCATGGGGATGCTTTTCAGCGGCAGGAACTGGGTGACTTGTAAGGATAGAGGGAACAATTAATGCAGCCAAATACAGGCAAATACTTGAGGAGAACCTGCTTCAGAGTGCAAAAGATCTTGGACTGTGGTGAACATTTACGTTCCAACAGAACAATGACCCCAATCATACAACCAAAGCAACACTGGAATGGCTTCAGAACAAGAATGTGAAAGTCCATGAGTGGTTCAGCCAAATCCCAGACTTTAGTCTGATTGAGAATCTGTGGAAAGACTTTAAGATTGTTGTTCACCGACGCTCCCCATCCAACTTGACAGCTTGAGCAAATCCGCAAGGAACAATGGGTTGATGCCTATTATGTAGAAACTCCACAAATCCAGATGTGCAAAGCTGATACAGACATACCCAAGAAGACTCGAAGCTGTATTTGCTGCCAAAGGCGCTTCTACAAAATATTGACTCAGGTGGCTGAATACTTATGTAAATTATGTTTCTGTATTTAATCTTTAATTACTTTGTAGAAATTTCTAAAAGAAAAATTTCACTTTGACATTATGGGGTATTATGTGTAGATCGGTGACAAACAAGACCGATTGTCTAACAACAGCGTACGGGCTTGTTTGATACTTTAGTTGAAGTGGATATTTTGACCTTGGTTGGGATACCAGTGCGCAAATTATGTAAGTACCACCTTCAGTTGAACATCAGGAATTGCCATCAGGTTCGTGAAGGACTTGGACAAAAAAAACGTACCCAGTCTGAATGTTATATCCAGTCAATGGCGAAACTGTAAATGGGGAATTCGTGATTATCATGGATGGAAACCCTTTCGTCATTTCCTCATTCTGTTTCAAACTCAATATCTCCATATTTTCATTCCAAACAGCATAATTTATCATTCCAATCACAAAATTAATACTAAAGTATTAATATACAACAACACAACAGGCATTTTAAGGCCATTTTCCCTGAAAGAGCGGGGGTTAGCCTTGCGGGCCCCACGACAATCTTCTCCATCTTGCCCTATTTTCTGCATCTCCCCTTGTTAACCCCCTTGCCCGCATTTCTTCTTCCACCATCTTTAGCCAAGTCTTTCTCGGTCTTCCCCGTCCTCTACTTCCTTCTACATTCATTTCCATCACTCTTCTCAACCAATCACTTTCATCCTTCCTCAACACATGACCAAACCATCTCAACCTGTTCCTCTTCACAGCATCAATCACAGGCTCTATTCCCATCATCTTTCGCAATTCATCATTTGTCTTCCTCTCTCTCAACGATACTCCGCACATCCACCGAACCATTCGCATTTCCACCCTTTCCAGCCTTCGTTGCTGCTCTACGTTCATTACCTATGTCTCGCTCCCATCTCGATACAAAAGGTAAGCTGTTCAGCCTGGCGGAGGTATGCGCTCTACCGAGTGCTGTTCTAGTCCTCAAACTGTTTTCTATGACTAAACCAATGTAATCTTACATTCTCCTAACCCATGGACATAGGTAGATGTTTTATTTCGTGGGAATTAAGGGTAATAATCAAATCTAGGTGGGCTAGGGTGGAGGATGATGCCATGAGGTAAGATTATATGAACATTTCCTGCTTCGAACAAGGAGTTTGAACCTCTCCTTCATTTTACTTTTGGACAGAATTATGAATAATGAGGAAATGTAATGATATTTGCAAGTATGGGGAAAAGCGAAAAACCAAACAAATACCAGCAAGCATCTGCTCAAATAATAATAATACAAGGCCTTTGTCTGGAGTTTTAGTTACAGCCTGCAAGGCCTCTACCCAGATCTCAATGGAATACTTCTCTCCTCTATGGCCTGGCACTCCAGCATCACTTCTGTGTCTCTTTGGGATTCTGTGGAATCTAAAGCTCTTAACGTTATTGGAATCTCCAACAATGAGGTCGAAGCACCAGGTTTGTTGCTCTCTCATCGTAGCCGGTCAGTGGACTCTGCTTAAATCCGCTCCTCATCCAGCCACGCTCTCTCTCAGTACTCCGACCCTCTCTAACTCTCCTGTTCTTCTTTTCTCCCATTTGTGGAACCTCCTTCCTAGAGTTGTTCAATCATGCTGTTCTTCCAGGGTTGCAACGCACCTTCATTTCATCTCATCCCTACATCACCACATGCACTCTTTCTACCCCCAATTAGCCCTACCTAACCCACACCAACACTCTCACTTGAAGATGACACTGTCTCATCCATCCTTTCTCTTTTGTGTTTGTTCATTTCCTTTCTTGTTTTGTCCAACTGTGGCACCACCGTAGGTTTGGTGGCTTTTTCCATCTGTCACCTCGCTCTTCCATGATTCTCCATTTTGTTTAAAAACAGATGACAATTTTTCATTAGCAATGCTCACAGCTGAATCAAATTTCAAGTAACATGGTATTATGATGGTTGTAATTTGTACTTGTGGTTTCCACCCAAACAACCATCCTCCCTACCCCGCCCGGCCACCCCCACCGTCTCTACACACCGGGTCAAAAGCTACCATTGCTCCCCACCTGCCGCCATGTATACGTACGTAATACATACATGGTGCCTTACTCTGTTTGTGTGGGTCTGGGCATTGTTCAACGCCTGAGCTAAAACGCTTATGGTGTGAGTGAAGCATTCGTATGGATGTTGTGTATGCCTCGAGGAAAATAGGGGGCTCGGTCCCTCCTCGTTCCCTCTCTCCCACCTCCCTCCTCTCCACTCCATGGTTCCTATGGCCGCGTAACCCTGACAACAATGAAAAACAAAGTTATTTCAACACCACATTGTCATCATACCTGTAACTTAGACATTTTAACATATATTGTTCGTCAGGATGACAATAAGAGTATAAATACGGATATACAAAAACACTCCATGTCACATGACTTCTCAACAGATAGTTTTTAAAGATAATTTTCTAGCGTTCATTGCCAAACTATAATGGTCACCATAGAATATTCTTAATTTAGTTTTCTAATTTGTATTTGAACAATCTTCATCTAGCAGGTTCAACTGGGAATGTGAACTTTTCTGCTTAAATCTTGAGACTTTTTCTAGTAAATGCAAAGAGCTATTGAGATGGCTTATAACAGTCATTCAGATTGCTGTAACACTCAGTTGAGAGTGTTGTTATCCTATTTAGATGAGGTAGTGCAAGCATATTCCATAAAAGGGAAAATTGATTCATTCAAGTCAAGCGGCACACGAAGCATCTGTGTTTGTGCGGAAGGGTGGCATATTCGATATTTAGGATGTCTCCACAAACACATCTCCCTGTTAGCTCAGAGGATTAGGGTTCAAGCCTAAACCCGTTTTGTCTTTGAACGTGACAAAGCAGCCGGAAAATAGGATTGCCTAGTGTGATTTGACACTACTTGTGCAGCAGCTACTCAAGTCGTGATGTATCCGAGTGTTGAGTTAGCGGTGCTGCTCCTACAATAAGGCAGCCACTGCAAGGCTGAGTGGCAACTCCCACATAACGAGAGCATTGTATCCTAGCAACAGTCACCGGTTGCCTAGACACACCAGTCATGCTATATTAAGCCCTGTTCTGTGCATTACTCCTATCTGTGGCATTGCACAGCCACCCGAAATATGGGCCACTACCTTTGCACGGAATAATAACAAATGACGAGGATCATTGAATTACTGGGGAATTATTATTGGGCTACGTCATAAAGCGACACCAGAAATTGGAAGTGGAGTAGTGAAAGATCACTTCGTTAATTTATCATTAAAATATGGCAACTTCATCTGAACAAACTCTTCTCCCCCACATCCCACTTCCCAGAAATTGAAGCGCCAAAGCATTCTTCATATTGGATGCCAAAAGTAATGTCAGATGATGCGGAGATATCAAGGTATTTTACCTGTTAATAGGGGGAGTTGCAGTGCTGGTAGCTCCAGGAGAATGGAAGATTCCTGTCACACAAAAAATATTATCTTGGGACAAAAACCGACCTTAAAAAGGACATTATGCTGGCTGTTTGTTTAGGATAACCTGATCATAATGCAACTTCAATTTTATCCCAGCTGTATCTCGGCCTTAATCGGGATGAGCAAAATGTCGCAGGTTAGAATGCAACGGCTTGGAATTTGAAATCAGTTTTTAGGAATACTCGGAGTGTAACTTGCAATGCTCGAGCCAAATTAAAATAGAAATATATGTAACTAGAACGGCACTTGGTAGAGCGCATACCTCCGCTAGGATAAACAGTTAATGCTTTATATCCACTGATAGGCCGGATCTGGATCCGGTCCTGAACCGAAATCGAATCGGCTTCTTCTTGTCACCGACCCAACTCATCCACCTAGTTGTGTCTTAATCCGTCCTAAACCTTTTGAGATATCCTGTTCACAGACAGACAGACAGGGGTAAAATTTGAATCTTGACCCCTGTGAAATTTAAAAGAAGAAACTGGATCAATATCTATCTGGTTTATCTCTCTGTATTATAAAAGAAAGTTTTTGTTTGTTTGTCTGCGCGCGCTAATCTCCTGAACGGTGAAAGATAGGAGGAAACCTGTAATGCAAAATATGTCGGGACGGGCCCCGAGAAGGTTCTAGGCTAGGTGGTAAGGTCGGAGGTCGGTCGAGGCCACCTCGGCCGGGCTGGGCCCATTTCGCAATTAAAAGCTGAGCTGAATTATAGTAGTCAATCTTCTATGGCCGCGAGTAAAAGCTGAATTATAGTAGTAAATTCATTCAAAAAGAACCAAAAATGTCGGGACGGGCCCCAGGAAGGTTATAGGCTAGGTGGTGAGGTCGGTCGAGGCCACCTCGGCCGGGCTGGGCCCATTTCGCAATTAAAAGCTGAGCTGAATTATAGTAGTCAATCTTCTATGGCCGCGAGTAAAAGCTGAATTATAGTAGTAAATTCATTCAAAAAGAACCAAAAATGTCGGGACGGGCCCCGGGAAGGTTATAGGCGAGGCCGGTTGAGGCCGCGTCGGCTGAGCTGGGTCCATTTCACAATTAAAAGCTGAGCTGAATTATCGTAGTCAATCTTCTACGGCCGCGAGTAAAAGCTGAATTATAGTAGTAAATTCATTCAAAAGGAACCAAAAATGTCGGGACGGGCCCCGGGAACGTTATAGGCCAGGTGACGAGGCCGCATCAGCCGGGGTGGGCCCATTTCGCAATTAAAAGCTGAGCTGAATTATAGTAGTCAATCTTCTACGGCTGCGAGTAAAAGCTGAATTATAGTAGTAAATTCATTCAAAAGGAACCAAAAATGTCGGGACGGGCCCCGGGAAGGTTATAGGCTAGGTGGCGAGGCCGGTCGAGGCCCACCTCAGCCAAGCTGGGCCCATTTCACAAATATATGCTGAGCTGAATTATAGAAGTCAATCATCTACGGCCGCGAGTAAAAGCTGAATTATAGTCGTAAATTCATTCAAAAAGAACCAAAAATGTCGAGACGGGCCCCGGGAAGGTTATAGGCTAGGTGGCGAGGCCGTTCGAGGCCGCGTTGGCCGAGCTGGGCCCATTTCACAAAAGCTGAGCTGAATTATAGTAGTCATTCTTCTACAGCCACGAGTAAAAGCTGAATTATAGTAGTAAATTCATTCAAAAAGAACCAAAAATGTTGGGACGGGCCCCGGGAAGGTTATAGGCTAGGTGGCGAGGCCGGTCGAGGCCCACCTCGGCCAAGCTGGGCCCATTTCGCAATTAAAAGCTTAGCTGAATTATAGTAGTCAATCTTCTACAGCCACGAGTAAAAGCTGAATTATAGTAGTAAATTCATTCAAAAAGAACAAAAAATGTTGGGACGGGCCCCGGGAAGGTTATAGGCTAGGTGGCGAGGCCGGCCTAGGCCCACCTCGGCCAAGCTGGGCCCATTTCACAATAAAAAGCTGAGCTGAATTATAGTAGTCAATCCTCTATGGCCGCGAGTAAAAGCTGAATTATAGTAGTAAATTCATTCAAAAAGAACCAAAAATGTTGGGACGGGCCCCGGGAAGGTTATAGGCTAGGTGGCGAGGCCGGTCGAGGCCCACCTCGGCCAAGCTGGGCCCATTTCGCAATTAAAAGCTTAGCTGAATTATAGTAGTCAATCTTCTTCAGCCGCGACTAAAAGCTGAATTATAGCATTAAATTAATTCAAAAATAACCCCGGCAACACCGGGTGCTTTCAGCTAGTTCTCTATATATATATGAAATAAGGGATGCAATTTGGTATGTTGGCACCAGCTTTTTGAAAAGTAAAATGCTCCGCATTCCAAAAACCTTTGTTTGATGTTGCGACCCATTTTGAACGCTGACCTTTGTAAACTTTAGAAGACCCCTGACCAGTGTCTTCCTGTTTTGTTCTGTCGCTACTTGACCAGGTTTGTCTGGGTTTGTTGAAATATAAATGCTTGGCAGGTCAGAAACCTTCATTTTGTTTCCAAATTTGACCTCTTTCCAAACTTTCCAAACTGCAGTCTCTCTACTATTCTGTGTAGAGTGTGCGTTGAGTTATCATTTTACCAATTGTTGTCTGTGTCTGTTGGAACACAAATGAAGGACAGACAAGTCAAAAACATTATCTTGTGACCAATTTTGAGCACTGACCCATGTGTAATACCCGAATCAACATGTATCCAATATATTTTCCATCTAACTCTATGGAGTCTGTGTTGAACTACATTGGTGCCTCATTTCATCTCAATGCACTCAAATACGAGGGTATGAATGGTAAGGTAGAATGTGTGATTTTAGTATTTCATTTGTGAACCCTGAACATCCAAATGGGGATCTGTATCGAAAAATTAAAGTAAAAAGTCGTCTGGGTGGATTCGAACAAGGGAACATTTCATCTTCATTTTTTTTTTTTTTTCATTTCCCTTTTTTCATTTCCCTTTTTTCATTTTCATTTTCTTTTTTTTCCTTTCTTTTTTATTTTCTTTTCTTTTTTCTTTTCCTTTTTTCACTTTCTTTTTTCATTTTCTTTTTCTTTTTTCTTTTTTTTTCCTTTCTTTTTGTTCGATTTTTTTTTACTTCAATATCATTATCATTTCATCATCTTCATTTCACCAGGCCAAATTTTAAAAATAATGGCTCAGAAATGAAGGAATGTTGTGTGACTGTAATTGTTAGAAAGAAAGACAAACAATAACATCAGTCATCTTACATAAAACATCAATTTATTCAAACTGCATCATGACGGTAGTGAGAATAGAATGAATAATTATCATAACAAAAATCCATCTTCTAACCATAATGATGATCAGACATTATGGTCAAAAAATATAAATAAATAATAATAATTTGTGTATGTATGTATGTATGTATGTATGTATGCATGTATACTCACCCCTAAGTTGTCTAGTCTCGGTTGAAATCTGCCATCCTGGTGTTTCACAGGTCGTGATTCATCAATGTGTGTGCCGTCCATCAGATGGACGTTAAACTGGCGTCCCATCTGCTAGCAATAGTTGGTGGACGTTAAAGTTCCCACGGTGTCCTTTGCAAAGAGTAGGCGAGCTATCTCCAGAAGGCAATAGCAAACCACCGAGTATAACCCTTCCAAACAAACAGCTTCAACAACACCCACACTCTGTAACACAGTAAGGTACATCAGAGTTAGTATATATACAATATATATATATATATATATATATATATATATATATATATATATGTATATATATATATATATATATATATATATATATATATATATATATATATATATATATATATATATATATATATATATATATATATATATATATATATATATATATATATATGTATATATATGTATATATATGTATATATATGTATATATATGTATATATATGTATATATATGTATATATATGTATATATATGTATATATATATATATATATATATATATATATATATATATATATATATATATATATATATATATACATACGTATATATATTGTTGCGGATATGGGATTTGCATCCATCCATATCCGCTTGTAAATATTCCCCTATTTCCTCAATACTTCCCAACTCTCCCCAATCCCCCATTCCCTAGTCCCATTTTCTGTAAACAACACTCTGTAGACCCGACCTCCCCCTATTTCCCCCATTAAATGTTGCATCCAGGTCCACCGCATCTCAGGTAGACAACTATAGGACATCTTGCTAGTTATTCTTAGTCTATGTCAGGTAAGGATTCGTGTCCATTAATTCTGACCCTTCGTTGCACCAGAATGTGATTGTATGGCACCGTTAGGAAGTTTAGGACCTCCCAATACCTCCCCGCAGCTCTTCCTCACAGCTCTCTTCAACAACAACAACAACAACGAGCGCAGGGAGTGCGCGTCCTCACTCCGGCTTGGTTGGTAGGAGTGGTGGGAGGGCACCAGGCCTTCCCAACGAGCCGCCATTGGACATGTGCTCGACGGGGTTACCCAACGGGCGGAACGTGGCTCCCTGTCGGCTCCTCGTCAAGGGCGGAGCCCGGTAACCCCCACACCCAATGGAAGCGGCGGACCGGCCCCAGTTGGGGCGGAACCAACCAGCCGAGGGCGTGTCACTCCCCGTTGAGCAGGAGAGAGGGAGGTGACGTCAGATGCGCGCTGAGCTTGGAGCAAGCAAGACCACCTCCGAGCGCTGTGAGACCTCCCTGCATCTTTGAACCGTGCTTTATCCTGTCCCCGAGCCAAGGTGCACCTTGTGCCAGCGACCTACCTGTCCATTCCTGCCATCAATCCCCGTGTGAGTCTACCCTGTCCGTTTGTCCGTGGTCTGTCTGGGAATAGATAAGACTGTATTTAAGTGCCCATCTCTTCTGTGTCTTTACCTCACTCTGCCTTGTAATCTACCCCCTTTTCTCCACCACAGTAATTATACCCTCCTCCGGAGGTCTTGAGAACTGTACCCCCCTTGCGTCGTTTCATCTTTCCCAGTCGTCGTGTCCTTTCTATCATTGATTTGGCATCGCGCGATTTGGCCAACGTCTGGGTGAATCGGGTGAGTCGGGAAGAAACGGGGAACAACTGTTCGGCCGCGGTTACCTCCGCTCGGTAAATAACATCCAATCCGCGGACCGTAACAATATATATATATATATATATATATATATATGAGGACCAAAATCGTCTATTAAGATGATCAATGAATAAATCTCTGTCTGTTGACAGAGTGGCCGGGCTGAGGCCTCCAGAAGACCCTTTGGGTCGGAGGTGACGCTTTGGTCTAGGACTTCGGTCCACAGGAGATCGGGACAGCGCTCGTCACACTGTTATGTCGTTGATTATTATCCCCGCCGATCGCACCGCACCCCCTGGTTTTGGTTTGCACTGGTGGGAACGATGGTCTGTGTGGCAGACAGGCTGTTGGTTCCTTGCGGGTTATGCGGTATTTACCGTGTGAGACATAATTCGTGGCTGGTGCTCACCATTAAAGCGAGGAGGTGCCTTGATCATATATATATATATATATATTGTTGCGGTTTTGGACACCACTAAAAAGTAATGGCAACCACCATACTGGTCCCGTAGAATAGTTATTTCATAGCAGACCATTATCTTAGCCCACTTCCCCTTATTTCGGATTAGTATGTCTTAATGCGTTGGGAAAGGGAAAGATAGGTCCTCCACTCATGAGGGGTAATTTGCTTGGCAGTGCATGCAGGCTCAAAGGCACACCATCCAAGCACCAGGTAAAAGTTCCTTTGAGAGAGTTTGTGGGGGCAGGGGAAGCGACACTCCACCAATCAGGGCCTGAGGGAACTTTGGGGGTGCTTGTAGGGTGGAGTAATGGCTCCACCAATTGGGAGCCAGGACAAGCACACGTGGTTGGATTCCTTCTTTTGGTCTGATCCTCTCACAGGCCTCAGCACATGCCTGCGTTACTCTCTTTCACACTGGACCTTGTGGCTGAACACGTTTTATTGGCACTCCTCTTCGCATCGGAATTTGTTCACCTGCACGTGCCGAACTTCACCTATCTAAGTCCGTGCTGACAATCGACCTTTCCTGCTCGTGTTCGTGCTGGGACTACTTGCTCGTGTTCTTGATGGGAATCACCTTTACCTGCTCGTGTTTTTGCTGGGATCACCATTTCCTGCTCGTGCTGCTCGGTGGCAACACCAGGGCCAAGGTTGTCGCGGGAAGAGGCATCTGGAACATCATGGCCTTTGTGCTAACAGGTTTCCAACGTTCGTGTTCCCCTCCACCTCCCCCTCCCCCGTGAATGTGTGCTGGGCCCATGTAGTGTTCATTTATTGTAATCATAATAAGACGTAGAATAAGCTACGTTTCTGCTTCTTGTCCCTTTTTCTTTCCTGTTGAATAGTTTCACTGTAAATATTTGTAAATAAATCAAATCGTTAAACGTTTCCTTTTCTTTCTGCCGTGGTTAATGTCTTTTCCGCTGTTGGTCCGCCATTGCTCGCACACAGATTAAAGATTGGCCGTAACAAAATTAGCATTACTCTGGCGATTACCAACTGTTTTCGCTCAGCCGTTTAAAGTGGTGTAATGCCGGAGGGAAGGTACGTCCCCCGATTGAAACCGTCACGTGGTACAGGTATCGCGCAACGGACCAATTGGCGTTCGTAGTTGCTGGTTCGCAACCTGCTGAAGTACGAAGTTATTCTTGCGCGGCAGCCTCAGGTCTGATAAGTTCGGGAGGGAATGAAGGCTGACCCCCTCGTAGTAGACCCGAACCCTGGGCCGTAACAATATATATATATATATATATATATATATATATATATATATATATATATATATATATATATATATATATATATATATATATATATATATGTATATATATATATATATATATATATATATATATGTATGTATATATATATGTATATATATATATATATATATATATATATATGTATGTATATATATATATATATATATATATATATATATATATATATATATATGTATATATATATATATATATATATATATATATATATACAGTGGAACCTTGACTTACGAGTTTAATTCGTTCTGTGACCGAGCTCGTAACTCAAATTGCTCGTATCTCAAATCAAATTTCCCCATTGAAATGCATTGAAATGCTATTATCCAGCCCGCCAAAAACCACACCAATTTTTTTTTAAATATACAGTATATATAAAAATATCTCGCGCTTTATATTTCACCTGTATGCAGCATACAAGTTGGCAGGATGGCCTGGACTGGAGGTACGCACACTTGACTCTAAAGTCTAAACTGTCCAGCCTGGGTTTGAATCCCGACCCAGCTATAACCTGTCATGGGTGAATCACAGGCAGGGTGATTCATCAATGTGTGTACCACTAAACTGGGCGCCCCGTTTGCGTCCCATTAGTTGTTGGATGTTAAGGATCTCACCGTGTTTTCCACAAAGAGAAGGCGAGCTATCGCCGGCACTCTGAACAAGTTGTGGCCTGGC
>NC_136264.1:201184343-201256843 GCF_964187855.1 Myxine glutinosa | reverse complement strand
GGAATTGCAGAGTGGATTGGCTGGAAGGAGGTGTGTGGCTGGAGGGGGAGGACGGCACGGAGCTGGCTGGAGCTTGATCCCGCACGGGACGTCGGGCTGGACCTCGACGGCCGCTGATGCCTCCGATCCTGTCGTGTGCGCGGGATCACGGGTCGGATCACGGGTCGGATCTCGGGTCGGATCACGGTCAGAGCCGACGCGCTGGTGGGGGGTCTGGCGTGACGGGTTCTCTCCCCTCTCTTTTGTTTGTCCAACCACTCTTTCTCCAACGCAACCACTCAACGCAACCACTGAACGCAACCACTGAACGCAACCACTGAACGCAACCACTGACCACCCCTGACGACCAACTCAGCTCTTGTCATGGACCTCTACACGCGCTCTTGCTCTGACGACCCAGCTCTTTCCTTTGTACTCGTCTCTCCTCTGTAAAAGCTCATCTGCCTTGGACCTCCTCTCGTCTCAACGGCTTGGGCTCCCTTTCGTCTGCCGGTAAAAGCTCCTCTTTCCTTTGGACACGCCCTGCCTTGGGTTATATAGGCCCCGCCCCTCAACCTTTGCGAACCTCCCCGATCGCTCTTCCTCCGCCCTCTCTAGCCAAACCCCTGTCTCATGGTTGGTCGAGTGGGGCTGGCTCACTCCTCCCCTCTATGACGAGGTGGAGACACGCCTTTCTTCTCCGACCCTGCCTCGTGGTCAATGGCGGTAATTGGAGCGGAGGTAGTTTCTAATCGACGAAAAGGGGGAATGGAGGTTTTGGGAATGGGAATGAAGGGAATCTATCTCTTTCACTTGGTGCAATGGAGTACTTCTATTAATGGGAGACACAGCCTTACCCTAAAACACAGAATAAGATATAACTATCGAACAGGGGTATTCTATTATTGGCTGACGTGTATGCTTGTGGACTAATTATGGGACGCCCTTTTGACCTTTACACAGCTCCGGAGGCAGGAGGCGCAGAATAAACAATAATTATAATTCACACAATCAAAAAAATATACAGTCCTCATATCCGCAACACTGCACCCTCCTCCTCTTAGGTACGATCCGGGCCTACGACTTTTATTTAGTGTGACACGTAGGTGTAGTTCCCTCTACTTTTAACCTGACCCTGAGTGCGACAGTTTTAAAACATAAATAAATGTGTCCCGCTGCTCCATTGCACCCTGCCTAACAGACTTACGCCCACAGTTAACCGAATTGCGGAATGGTCTTCAAACTATACACTGACGGTGGGGAGCATTATTTACAATGACGCTATTTTTATTTACAAAACTAACCCAGGACCTGTGATTGTTCTTTCTGGGGGGGAGACAGTCTGCTCTGCATCAATGCACCATGAAAGCACCCAAAAACGCACCAATACACACCCAAGCACCAATCGGTGCAGTCACCATTGTTCAAGAATGTTCAACAATAAAAAATAAATCAACAACCCCTAACCCTGCAGGTGATCTCTTGCTCTTCGGCTCCCTCTGCTGGTTATTATTATTATCTTCCAGTTGTTGTCTTTCTTTCATTTTCTTACTGGCGGCCTATTTGCAATAAAGCTTGCCCAAACGTGTCCATTTTATTTATTTTATTTATGGCCCACAGGGCCGACTACGTGTGGTTCACCTGTGGGGCATCGGTGCCCTGTGGCCAAGGTCCGCCAGCAAGATTTCGGGCCCTCATGGCCGGTTCCAGCAGAGGGGCCATGCCCCAACCCATGGGGTCCATAAGTGGTGCTCGGCCACAGACATGTGGTCCATAATGTGGTGCATCGATGCAGACAGCTGGTTCTGAGAGTTCCGGGCGCACAATGGCCGACTCACGCACGCTCCCCTCGGCGCCCCATGGCGCACAGGTCATGTGGGAGACAAAAGGGGGACAAGAGAAATGAGCGAGGGGTAAGGTCACAAGGGTACACGTCAATAAGGCAATGCAAGGCGAAATACGTACGGAGAGCGAAATGCGTACGGAGAGCGAAATGAGAAAGCTCGTCCCTACCGTACGTCACCCCCCTGTCACCTACACTACCCTTGCCCTTACCCCATATGTACAAAAATCTACACATTACCAATCCGTCGCTACCGTCACGTCTTCCCCTTATTTCCCTTATACCAAATTCGTCTTCACTCCCCCACTATCCAAAATTTGCCATCACCCAATTCGTCATCAATCCTCATAAGGAGGGAGAGATGGAATTACGCACAATGTCACACCCACGTCATGATGCGTCTCACAATCCAAAACATTTGCATTAATGAAAAAGAATAAAACATGGCATGGTGTGGAGTTACCTCATCTCAGGTGAGTGGATGCAGATGGTGCGAGGAGACTCCAATCCTAACTATCCTCTAAATGACCTTAACACTCTTTACACTACCCGGGGTCTTTCCCTGCCAATCCATTGGCCACTTACACTATGGGTTCTAACAACCAATTCCCATTGACCAAACTGTGGTGCTTCTCAATTTGGGGTCTCACTCCCCCGATTCATCTCCCGGTGCCCTTGCACAATTTCTGGGCTGTGACGTGTAGCTCTCCCAGCAGGTCTACCCACCTGCACACCTCCACCACTGCAGTTGCCACCCGAGCTTACCTAGCTCCTCACCCTAACCTATCTAACTGGGGAAGGCCCCTCCTGGCTCTGTCACCCCACTCGGTGCCCTCTGGCACTGGGCTACCCGGGTCCGTCCTCCGGATCCTCGGGCCCCATCCACAACAACTACTACCGGCTCCCAGAGCCCACCTGCGGCCTCACCTGGCCGACATCCTCACAGTGGTGGAGCGCCCAACCAACTACACACACTAACAGGCTACACGCCCAGCCATTTCCACAACACTAAGGCACCCATCCAAAGACCATTCTTTCACCCGCACCACAGATGCCAATATCCAACCACAATTTACCTGTACCCTCTACCTAACACTTACACTACCCGCCCCGGGTATCCGTGATGGGGGTCCACTCTTCCCCCATTCACACCTTCGCACCATCCACTCCACTCCACAATTTCCACCATACTCACTCCACGACCATCCATTCCAATACTCCATACCATTTATTCCATACACCTGTCCTCCATTCACCTGTAGTTGCACACCTGTGCAATCATACCTGGTGCCACCTGCACGCTCCTCCTCTTCCTAGACCATTTGGTCAGCACAATACACAATCACCTTCACTCACTCATACACTGCTCCATCCACCTGTTCAGTTGCACACCTGTGCAATCACACCTGTTCAATCCTCAAACACACGGCATCATCTCTTCTAACTACTCCCCTCTGAAACTTGCGCTTCCCAGTCGCCCCTTTAAACTATTGCGCTCCCACGTCATTATCATCCAATCTACTCTACCTGCGTCCCCACTACAGGTATCCTTGTCACTAACTAACCTTAACGTCACCTAATGTCATCTTCTAGGTCCCTACACACAATATCCTAACCCACCCGGGCTAGTTTTCACTGCCATATACCCCATAAGCTAGTGCTCCTTTGCCCCCCCCCCCCC
Source organism: Myxine glutinosa (assembly GCF_964187855.1). Classification (NCBI taxonomy): domain Eukaryota; kingdom Metazoa; phylum Chordata; class Myxini; order Myxiniformes; family Myxinidae; genus Myxine; species Myxine glutinosa. Next base: position 201,253,340 of record NC_136264.1, on the reverse strand, counting down.
CCCCCGCTGTGAGGGATGGTGGATTTGCCATCCCACCACATCGGGGAGGTCCTATCAATTTCGCTCGTCCAAATCCAACAAATCAAAAATTTGCCATTTACCGCTAATCACCGTACCAATCATCAAATTTTGCCTTTTTCTAATTTTGGGTCCAAAACACTATCCTCATCACCCGTCTACTTATTAGATCCTCTCGGTGCGCCAATTCCCTTCTAAAGCTCGGCTTCGTACAGCCGAGCAATGAATGCGGGTTGTTTTGTGCCAGCGGCTGGATACGTCCCGCATTCGGGGCAGGGACGGGGGCTTACCCGGGCCGAGATCCCACGCACCACCTCGGCGTGGAGCCATCCAATGTCCCGATCTCGACCTGCCGGCACGTCTCAACAAAAAGTGGTCGCCATGACGACCCTTCCTATCGAGCTGCCCGCTCCGCCTAGTGGAGCACGGACGCGGCCGTTCCAAGCGAGGCCCAGCGTGGATCGCGTACGGCGGTCCTTTCGAACCCGCCGTGGCTCGGATCCCCGCTGGTTCTCGCGGCACGCGAAGCCCGGCACGCACCGAGGGCCCGATTCGGCTAAAAGTCGCTCTAACCGCTAACCCGGTTACCGTCGATGCCTCACCTGCATGCTTACACGCATACGCTACCCCTTTCTTGCTCATACCTCCAGCTGTTCCCATGCTCCTCGTACCTTTCCTTACACACCTCGGTACACTCATTCCGCTCACAGACCTGGTCACACACCTGACCACCGAACACCTTGGCACACATTCGTTGTTCGCACACCTCACCAACACACCTCTTCGCGCCCCTTCCTTGGTCACCTCCTCTGTGACAATCACAGGTGTGCTTTCACTCGCACACCCAACCACGTGCCTCACGACCAACTCAAGTGTGCATTCCCACACACGCTCTACCATTCCAGGTGTGCATCCTTCCATTCCAGGTGTACATCCTCTCTCACCTGTCACAACCAACTCACGCTCCGTGTCACTCTCACTACTCTCACCTCCATTCTTGACAGCGCACTCACCCTTACTCTCGACAGCACACTCTTTGGTCGGCGCGCACTTTTTCCTCACACACCCCATGGTCGGACATTCTCGCACACCTCTTTTTTCGCACACCTGACCTGTCACACACTTCACCAACGGCCTTTCACGAACACCCGGATCCAAACCAATCCCCAAGCCGACTGAAGCTTTCCTCACATCATGTACATTTCCGATTATATCGCCACTCACCTTGGCACCTCGTCTCCGAACCTCCTTTGCCACCTGCAAACTCTTTATTTGGTTAGTGAGCAGCACATCACGATTCGAGCACAGACCTTGTACCAATTCCATTACTTCCTCCTTTATCTCCCTCTTAGTTTCTGTCCGTCCCTTCTTAATTTCACTCACCTCTTCTTCCACTTCCTCTAATTTTTGCTTCACCTCTTTTATTTCCCGGTGCGTCTCCTCAAGTTCGTCCTCTAAGGCTACCGTGACCGTTTCTATGTGCGTCCTTACCTGCTGGTCGTTCGTTTCCATTACCTCTGTCACCTCGTCCACCCTCATTGTCAGTCCCTCACGTACCATCTGACATTGCCTCTGTGTCGCTATTAAGTCATTTTTAATTTCTTTTTGTGTCGCCTTTAACCCTCCTAGTAGTACCGCAGTGTTCCTTTGAACCTGCTCCACTAACTCCGTTTGTCCCTCTGTCAGCTGTTCTACTCCCTTCGTCAGACCCTCTATTCCCCCCTGTAACCTCGCCGTATTATTTCTCACCTCTTTCTCCATACGCTTCTCCCCTCGCTTTACCTCCTCGCGTAGCCCCGAAACCTCCTCACTTACACCTCGTCGTATCCCCTCTTTCATCCCCTCCATCTCTTTTGTAGATGCCACCCTCATCTGTCCCAATTCATCCCTCTGAGCATCCAGTTTACTTTCTAACCCGATTTGCACCTCCTCTATCTGGTTCCCCATTCGTTTGATTTCCCTGGCAGATTGTTCCCCTATTTCCCGCAATTTGTCTTCCATCCTATTTTCTAACCCCATTAACCCATTTTTCACCCCCTCTAACCCATTGTCTAATCCCTCAAATTTCTTGTCTAATCCCTCAAATTTCTTGTCTAATCCCTCAAATTTAGCTTCTAGCCGTTCCCCCATTTCTCCCATTTTGCCCCCCATTTCTCCAATTTTGCCCCGCATTTCGCCCCCCATTACCCCCAATTGCTCACTCTGAGCCCTCGCTTCGTCCCTCATTACCCCCATTTGGCCCTCCAATCGCTCACCCTCAGCATCCATCCGGTTCCCCATTTGTCCCATTCGCTCACCCTGAGCATCCATTTTTGCTTCTAGCTCCATATTTGCCATTAGTATGGTTGCATTAATCTGCGCCATGAGGTCCCGCACATCAATTCCCGCTATTTGCGCAGCGGGCGCGGCTACCCCGCGCTCGTGCGAGCTGCCACTTTGTGCGTCTGATACCACGTGCGCGAGAGCGCCATTTTGTGCGTCTGATACTCCCTCAACCATATTGCCAATGTTCTCCTCTACTTCGTCCCTCTGATCCTGGGTTACTCCTAACCCCTCCTCTAGCTCACCCACCGGCATTCGATCGCCTTGACCAGCCATGGCGCGATTTCAAAATTCGGGTTTTTCTTTAAAACAAAATCAAATTTCGGTACTTTATAATTTTGACCAAATTTTTTCCGAGATGTTTTTTTTTTTTTTTAATTTGGTTCGGGCCTCGAATCCCACTCCTGACACCAATTGTTACTGTCGCGGTTAAGATGTTATTTTTGACCGAGCGGTTGGTATGACTGCGACCTAACAGTTCCCCCGATTCTTCCCCAACTCACCCGATTCACCCCAAACTTTGGCCGTATCGCACCGCAGCTGCCCAATCTGGAAAACTCTAAAACGACCGAATGCAAAGAGGAAAAGGAATAAGACGAGAAGACGGACAGAAGAGTAATGGGATTTATTATTTACACATATAATCAAGAAGGAGCAGTCACGATTATGTACAGGGACACGAGACGCAGGTGACACAGTGAATTCCTTATACAAGCTTAATTACCTACCCAGGACAGAACAAACAAAGACGACTCACACGGGGAATTGCAGAGTGGATTGGCTGGAAGGAGGTGTGTGGCTGGAGGGGGAGGACGGCACGGAGCTGGCTGGAGCTTGATCCCGCACGGGACGTCGGGCTGGACCTCGACGGCCGCTGATGCCTCCGATCCTGTCGTGTGCGCGGGATCACGGGTCGGATCTCGGGTCGGATCACGGTCAGAGCCGACGCGCTGGTGGGGGGGTCTGGCGTGACGGGTTCTCTCCCCTCTCTTTTGTTTGTCCAACCACTCTTTCTCCAACGCAACCACTCAACGCAACCACTGAACGCAACCACTGAACGCAACCACTGAACGCAACCACTGACCACCCCTGACGACCAACTCAGCTCTTGTCATGGACCTCTACACGCGCTCTTGCTCTGACGACCCAGCTCTTTCCTTTGTACTCGTCTCTCCTCTGTAAAAGCTCATCTGCCTTGGACCTCCTCTCGTCTCAACGGCTTGGGCTCCCTTTCGTCTGCCGGTAAAAGCTCCTCTTTCCTTTGGACACGCCCTGCCTTGGGTTATATAGGCCCCGCCCCTCAACCTTTGCGAACCTCCCCGATCGCTCTTACTCCGCCCTCTCTAGCCAAACCCCTGTCTCATGGTTGGTCGAGTGGGGCTGGCTCACTCCTCCCCTCTATGACGAGGTGGAGACACGCCTTTCTTCTCCGACCCTGCCTCGTGGTCAATGGCGGTAATTGGAGCGGAGGTAGTTTCTAATCGACGAAAAGGGGGAATGGAGGTTTTGGGAATGGGAATGAAGGGAATCTATCTCTTTCACTTGGTGCAATGGAGTACTTCTATTAATGGGAGACACAGCCTTACCCTAAAACACAGAATAAGATATAACTATCGAACAGGGGTATTCTATTATTGGCTGACGTGTATGCTTGTGGACTAATTATGGGACGCCCTTTTGACCTTTACACAGCTCCGGAGGCAGGAGGCGCAGAATAAACAATAATTATAATTCACACAATCAAAAAAATATACAGTCCTCATATCCGCAACAATATGTATGTATATATGTATATATGTATGTATATATATTTATTATATTTTTTCAGTTGAAATGTAACTTCGGGTTTTAGTTGCAGTGTCGGAAGAAACCGGATCACCCACTGCTGCAGAAAGGAATCGATGTACCGACATATATCTGGCTCACTGGCCTCCGTTGAGATGTCTTTTATAGAAAAAAAAAAAAGAAGGTAAAAGCTAAATATTATAACAAACCTAAGGACATGTAGTCCAACCCCAAAGCCAGAGCCCTGAGAAAACAAAGCTTGTCAAACTGTCGCACATGCACCTTCACATGATGGCCAATGCTCATAATCATGCAAAAACACTGTGAGGAACATCCTGGGAGGGAATGAATATATATATATACATATATTTACAATATCGATATATATGTATATACACACATACACACACACACACACACACACACACACACACACACACACACACACACACACACACAAACACACACCACACACACCACACACACTCTACCCTTGGGGCCGGCTTCCCTGCCTCCCACCTTGGCAGTATGTTGTCCTTACGAGGCCAGAATAAGGGTGAAATCTGGAATTGTACCATGAAAACCATGCCAGCACTTCCTGCAAGGGTCCTGACTAACAGGTGTTGCCTGCTGCACATCCACCCTATTTAGGTATCCATTAGCATAACTTTAATTTGTAGCAGCAGGACAGATATCAACATTAAATGAGTAATCCAGCTAAGTTGCCGTGTTTATGTATGCATGTATGTATGTTAAATTGTATGATGTATGTGAGTTCATGTTCCTGCCCGGCCTTCATGAGCATGGATTCGGCTGCTCCCTCTACACTGATGAAGGCTAACTCGTGAGTCAGAAGTACATCTGTGAGTCAATTCCCTTCCCCAGGCATTGCCATAAAAAAAGGCTTCGGGGAACAGAATGGGAAAGAAGCCCATGTCAGCTGACTAATTCTGCAGGGTAGCAGTGTCGCAGTTAACGTTGGTCAGAATCCTTACAGCAAGTGCTGATGTGACTGGGTCACTGTCACCATTCCAGTGCAGATGCAAATATTTATATATTTAAAGTTCCTTGTATGAATCATGCTATTACATGGGCAAACTAGATGGTATTCATAGGATACTTACCCTGCGCGTCAACTTGTTGCGAGCCAACTCTTCTGTTTTTGAACTTTTTTTGGGGGATCCAATATGGCTGCCAGACCACGTGAGCGATGACATCATCAATTTATATTCTCTAAAATAATTGTTGCATAGATCACGCTCAATACATTTCAAACTGATCAGACTAAGCGTTAACATCACCTATTCCCCATATGGAGTTCTTTACAATGAGCCACGTTTCAATTTTTTCCATACAGCGGTTTTGGAGATATAGAGGTGCAACATTTTTCGGTTTTTCCAAGATGGCGTCTGTACCATGTGACCAATGACGTCATATTTATCATTAGAACAATTCTACAGGAGGGGCCACTTGCATTCTGAAAATTTCGTGTTCATCGGACTAACAGTTGCAGAAGAATTTTTTTTTTTCATACTGATCAGATCAAGCATTGTACTTGTCGAATTATGACGTCATAATGGAGGCACCTATGACATCATATATCTTATTCCCCATGGTGAGTACTTGACAATGAGCCATGTTTCAATTTTTTTCATTAAGCGATTTGGGAGATATAGAGGTGTAACCTTTTTTCCAAGATGGCGTCCGTACCACGTGACCTATGACATCATAATTATCAGTAAAATAATCTACAGGCAGAGGCGCTCCTGCGGTAAAATTTCATGTCAATCAGACCAACAGTTGCCGAGAAAATGAATTTTTATAATGCAGACACACACACGTACTGACCCGATTGCTTCACCCCACTTTTTGCTTCGCGAGCACAGGGTAATAACGCCTTCATTACCAAAAAGCCAACAAACAACATCTGGCCATCCTCAAGAATGAACTTTCAAACTTGTCTCCCTCCTCTAAAACCTGGTGGCACCTTGTTAAATCTGTCTCAGGTGTATGCTCCATCTCCATCCCTTCCCTCACTTCAAATGGCACCATAATAGTCCTTGAGCCAGACCAAAAGTAATGCTCCGGCGGGGGGAGTAATTCTCATTATGATTTTCCATTAGACCAATGTCTCAAGTGTCAGAAAAGGTGTGATGGACATCTGAGAACGGTAGCTTAGTGCCCGGATGGACGCCATCTTTGAAACCACCCAGCTCGAAAATGCCCATTTGGTGGGGTACATTGTTGCACGTGTATCTGGACTTCTATACTAGCTATCGATGTGCGGTTGACGACTAAATATACGTCCGATGTGTACCGTCTAAATAAAAAATAATATGAAGCATTTTGTTTTAGATTAATTATTATAAAAATCAATTATCGAAAAAAAATCATATATTTTTCAATATTTTATTATTAGACTTGTACTTTTTTTAGTGAAACAACACTGGTATGATTTTCCAAATTATGCATTGTGCTACACCGTTTATCTGTCTATAAAAATAACTCAAAAACTAAAACATATCATCCACCACGAGTTTACAACAAATAAATGTAAAGAGGCATAAAATGACTTAGGCCGCCGCTGGCATTATCTATTCTGACGATAACGCAAGTTAGGAATGTCGTACGGAGAGGATTTTAACACCATACGATATCTAATAAGCAGGCGGAAATTGTTACATAGGAAATCTGCACTTTGGTGGCCATCTTGGATTTCAAAATGGCCGCCAATTATATTAATTATTCATTACTAGAGTTTGGAAAGACGTATGGAGCTGATTTTAACACCATACGATGTATATTCCTAATAAGCAAGCGGAGGTATCATTGAACATGTCATGTTTTAGTCAAATAACACCGGTATGATCTTCCAAATTATACATTTTGCTAAACCGTTTATCTGTCTATAAAGATTTTCAGGCAATTTGGCCTGCAATATAATAGAGAACAACATATGCTATACAATATACAGTGCACACAAAGTTAATCATCAGAGTCGCCATCAGAGTCATTGGCATCCTGAGCCACGATAGCATCATCCTGCACCATGTTGGAGCATCCCTGCAGCTTACACACAACAGTGCACTTCAACCCATTCAGTATGCAGGAGCAATCTGACGGTCGACACGTCCTTCTGCATGTGCATGAGATGAGATTCAAGACGACATCTGGAGCTGGTAGACCCGCCATCCATCGGATTGTGAGCGAACCGCCATCATCGAGTTCCCAACCATGTCCTGCTGATGGTGTTGGGACGTCTGGTAGGTTTTCAAGGCTGCGTCGCCAGATAGCCGCCTGATAGTTGGCCCTAAGCGTATGCTGCATCAAGGAGTCTTCACAAGGCGGCAATTGTCCAGATTCGATCTGGCCCTTCTTTGCACAGAACATGTGATAACGGAGCGAATTAACACCGACGATCTTCGTGTTCTTGGCGTACAGCTGACACGTGAAGGCCTGAATGCTATTGAAGACGTCTGTTGGTACATTCCACGAAGATCCCAGATCTGTGAATGCTTGAAGATACAGCTCATTCGCTTGCACAAGCTTCAAAGCCTTTATCTTTCCTTGGCTAGCCAGAGCACTCACAGTGTCACACCCGCTCCATGCATGAAGCCCTGGCAATGCACTGCAAACTCCAGACCCCAATACCGCAGCCAACTTTCCAACGTCGATCATTCTGACTCGAACCTTTGTTCCTCGTCTGATGAAGAGCTGACTATCGATGGTTCTGCTGAGATGAAGACTGATGATCAGAACGTCGGTGTCATCTGCCACTAAGATGATCGTCTTGTAGTGGGTAGCGGCGTGCTTTGCGTGGAGAAACATACGCGTGTCTGCTTCCTCGTGGCTACATTCGAGTGCTTGCACCAACTTCCACCTATCGCGGGTCAGTACCAGACATTTTTCACCACAGGTGACATACAGTGTTCTGTTGCCTAGCTTTTCGCGATTTGTTTCATGTTTCCACGACTCCGCCAGAAACACAACCAGTTTCTCCTTTGTCTGGCTGCAAGCAAGGAGACGCCGCCAGTTCATGATTTTGTGTGCGGGTCTGATCTCGCTGAAACTGATGCCTTCATTTGAACCGCGGTTCACACGCTCAGCTGCTTTGATGGATTCTTCTGTGTATGTGTCAAAGACAACATCGATGCGCTCACTGCCTTGACCAGCGTGAAGCGCTGCAGCAAGGATGCGGTCAGATAGTTCTTCGAACGTGTCGTTCACGCCATGCATCTTTTGTATGAGAGCCATCGCATCAATTATTGTTGCACTTCGCTTGTCAACGTTCTCGGCTGGTTCCACAAGACCTTCCATGTGTTTCGCAAGTGCAGCTTTGTTCGTTTTTTTCATTGACCCATCAACGTTTGCCAAAGACCATGGTAACGGCCCTAGTGGGTGACAAAGGACAAGTTGCATGTCGAGGTTCCTTGTCTTGGCGATGAGTATCATGGTGGCAAACAGTTGTCTGTCAGCTCTCAGGACGATCTCCTTGTTTGTGCCCTTCACAACTTTCTGCTTGATCTTACCAAAGGTCTTCAAGTTTAGCTTGTTCAATGTGTCATGAAAGCCTGTTCCCTCTTCAAGACGTTTCTGGAAGCTTTGATACGCCGCTTCCCCCTTTTGCAGGGTGTTGAGTAGGTCATTAGAAACGTCCTCCCTCGCAGCCGCTCCGGTAGATATACTGAGAAGACATGACGGATCATCGGCGAATGGATTGGTCCAGTCATTTTCCAGTAGATCACAGATAGCTGTGACGCCAGACTCATCACGTTTGATGCGAGAAGTAGACAAGTCAGGGTGCTTGGCGTGAGATGTGTCGCTGCCATTCACAAGGATAGTTTCTCGTAGTTGCCTCAGTGCAGTAGCCCGATTTTCTGCAGTTAGATAGTATCGTGACACAGCCCCTTGTCGAAGACTAAAACCTCGTGTTCCTCCAGCTGTTTGCGTATCTTTGTTTACTGTTTCTTCTGTTGTCTGATCAACAGCGATTCTGGCAAATGGATTCTCTGGTCTAAGCTGTACGGAGAAGTAGCCTTGATTGAAATGCCTGTACAACTCGGGGCATGTTTCGTGGAGTTGCGTCATCTGTGCATAGTACACTGGTAGATATCTAGCATAGTTCACCTTGTTCATTGCGAAACACCAAGGGATCACTCTTCTGACACAAGCCAAGTGAAGCATCCAGTCGCCTTCTCTATCCGCACGAATCAACCCCAGCAGGGTCTCTACCATATCAATATACATCATCCAGAAGCGAGCCAGGTCTCCATGTTTGGTTCGCAGAAAATGTAGGTATTTCGCGAACATGTCAAAGCTCTGTACACATGAATCATCATCGAGAGCAGCAGCGAGAGTCTCGTGGCAAACATCCTCCTTGATGCTGCGAATTTTGAGGTCAGTGCTTCGAATCTGGGGTTCCTTGTCAGGATGATTGCTTTCTATCCACACCTGGAAGCCCTTCCAAATGATGCGCATTAGTGCCTCGTACATCAACTTGTGGAGTCGCACAGCACGGTTGTATTGCTTGCCTTCCAGAACCCTGTTGATGGAACCTTCAGCGATTACTCCTGACTCAACAGCTACATCCCGAAGGCCTGCATCTCCAAACATTTTCCCAATGCTCGACATGAAGTTACAGATGGTATGGAAGTTCCCCATCATGAGCACGATTCTTCCATATCGATCGACATCTTTCCATGCTATTTCGGTCGCCTTAGCAAATAGTGCCTGGTCTAGCACCACCGGTATACGCTCAAGCTGAAGTGATGACATGATGTTCAGAGCTTCTCTGAGGATTTCTTGCACTGTTGCCATATCTGTGGCAGGCGCGTTTATAGTCGGCAGGTAGCCAACTACATCTTCCGTCACCTGAACACGATCTCTAGTCATGATGTTGAAACCAGTCCACGAACTGATTGTCTGGTCGCATGGTTCCAGCATGCGAGTTATAATCCATACGTGATTTCGGCGCTGCGCAAGGGATGTTGCGCCTGCAAGAGTGTCAGAAAGATCTGCAGGCTTGATTGCAGGTGGGCCCTCTCGTTTCCCACCGCTGTATATTGGAACTAAATCGCTGGATGACGGGATAGATCGCTTCTTATCTGCTTTGGATACTGCCGATGGAGGTTGGGGCGGCAAACACGACTGCGACTTCGGTTGGACGATGATACCGTTGACGCGATGCGATGTTCCGCCACCACTCAGCGATTCCTCTAGCCTGTCGATGTTATCGAATGCTAATACAGTCGGGACCGAAGGGTGCACATGTGACGGAAGTGGTACTGTATCTTTCTCCACACTTGCTAATTTGTCTATGCATAGCGCTGTCTCGATTTCTTCCAGAACTGTGTACGAACATCCGTGCCCGAGTCGATTCAATATTCTGATGACCTCTGTATTACCGGTGAGCGTTTTCATGACCCACGGAAGTAGGACATGCTTCGATGTTCTGATGGTACCCCGGTGTACAGCATTGATGATATCTTGAGCCATCGACCATACCAGTGTGTCGGCACGCGCAGAGCTACCCCCACTCCCGCAAATCAAAGTATGCAGAAATACACGAAGAGAATCTGGTATCTTCACGTAATCTGAAGTGAGTTCTGCTGGCTGAGGCGGCCAACGTTCATTGTAATGAGCATCTTTGATCTGGTGTCGCAGTGAAGTAGCTGCACGCACAATGTTACTTTCACCGTCCGTTCGTTCAAATGCTTTCACTTCTGCTTTCAGGTTTCCGCACTCTGCAGCAATCTCTCGCTTTGTCAGATTATCGGGCATCAAGTATACACGGTGTTTCACATTGAAGAAGATGAGCGATTCTCCAAACTCTCTTTGTAATGTGCGCTGCAGATTCTTCTTGATGGAGTCACGAACATCAACTGAAAATGTATCTGAAGACAGGATATCTGTTGCAACATCAACTATTGGAACAATCCTCGGGTTCAAGAACAAGTCAGTGCGAATGAAATTGAATATACATCGTATCATTTCTTTTTTCTCGATATTATCTTCAATGTCAGTTTCTACTTGAGGTTTTTGGGGCCGTGTGTAGTTTCTATAGCAGGAGAAGTGGTAGTGAGCCTCAGCTGCAACCATATCTCGTGTAGTCAATGCCAAAACTCTCTCATCATTGCGAGCTGTCGCAGCATCTCTTATTGTCTTATCTGCTCGAAGTTCAACAGCCAAGACAACTGTTTCACGGGTACGACTGCCTTTTATGAATTTTGAAGCACGCTGGCAAAAAATGCATTTATCATCGTAGACCGTTGAAGTTGATCCTGTCTCTTCCTGTGATGATCGCCGTCGCACCGCATCGCCAGTATCAACTGAAGAACTTCTAGCTGCATTGGTCAAAGTAGCTAGGTGGTTTTTGTGAGTGAAGTCTGATCTACAAGCCCTATGGTATAATATTGGAATATTAGGAAGTTCAACTGCGCCTTCTTGGACTAGCTTTAGAATTGGATAAAAGTTTCTAACTGCGTCTGCGTCACACAATGTCTTCCAAGAACTGTTGCCCGCTGCCTTGCTTAGTTCAGAGAGTGGCGACTTCTTGCTGCACAGGATGCACGTTCCGGACTCAGGTTCAATCTTCGCCCGTTTCGCCTCGACACCGGCCATCTCAGCTGAAAGAACAAAAAGACTGACGTTAGATTACTCCGATATCCGAAAAGCTCGCCAGCTTACATAGACATACTCATCCAAGTCAGTGAACATGTTAGATGGCGCCACAATACAACTCTATAATAGAGTTGTATGTGGCGCCATCTAACATGTTCACTTTTAGTTCTTAAGCCACCCACCCCCCCCCCCCCCCCTCAGAAATTAATCAGGTCACCGCAACAAATCTCAGACTGAGATATAGAATATAGAATATAGATATAGAATAGACTGACGTCACTTTCGGCACTGGGTTCTGTGGGTTGATTATCGGCGGGAAATTCCAACTGACATAGTTTCGGTTTGTGGAAAGTGCATGCCTTTTCATATATTTTTTGTTGTAAACTCGTGGTGGATGATATGTTTTAGTTTTTGAGTTATTTTTATAGACAGATAAACGGTGTAGCACAATGCATAATTTGGAAAATCATACCATTGTTGTTTCACTAAAAAAAGTACAAGTCTAATAATAAAATATTGAAAAATATATGATTTTTTTTCGATAATTGATTTTTATAATAATTAATCTAAAACAAAATGCTTCATATTATTTTTTATTTAGACGGTACACATCGGACGTATATTTAGTCGTCAACCGCACATCGATAGCTAGTATAGAAGTCCAGATACACGTGCAACAATGTACCCCACCAAATGGGCATTTTCGAGCTGGGTGGTTTCAAAGATGGCGTCCATCCGGGCACTAAGCTACCGTTCTCAGATGTCCATCACACCTTTTCTGACACTTGAGACATTGGTCTAATGGAAAATCATAATGAGAATTACTCCCCCCGCCGGAGCATTCACTTCAAAATATGGCCGGTTGGCTCAAGGACTATAACCCACTCTGCTCGTCAGAAGGCTGAACGCTTCAGTTCTGTGTTTGCTTCAAAATCTTGTCTCCAATCCCACTCTTTGTACCCATCCTTCCCTGTCATTCCCAACTGCTCCTGGATGCCATGTCTTTCCCACTTGAGAAGGTGGAGAGCTTTTTCTGGCAATCCTTGACTCTGATTCTGCAACAGGACCGAACAGCATCAGCTCACATGTCCAGAAAATGTGGATATCCTGCTTTGACTCACCCAACAATGGATGAAGGCCTCATGGTCAGACATGATATCAGGACCGTTATTCCAGACATATCCTGAGTTGTCAATACTATCTGGCATTTGGCTTTGCTCTCCAAACCATCTTCCCAAGTCACCCAAGGCCAACTCCACACATGGCTTACTGACGTCCTCTACTCTCGGAGCCAATGTGTGACTCACAATGGAATCCTTTCATCTCCTCTCCTGTCAAGGCTGGAGTGCAACAATTCAGTGCTCTGGGCCACGTCCTATTTCTCATTTTCATAAATTATCTGACTCTGGAAAATCCTCTTTATCTATTTCCTGATGACCTCACCCTCTGCCGTGACATCGCTCATCCTTCAGACAGACGGGCTGTGGCCTCTTCCTTCTCTTCAGACCTTCTGGTCAAACACTTGGAAAATGTCTTTCAATCCTGACAAATCTCAGTCTCTCACTATGTCCGATTGGACAGTATGGCAAACCCTTCGATTTGAACGTCTTCAAGATGATTGTTAAGAAAGTAGTCATTCAAACTCCTGGGTCTCACGATGAGCCATTATCTTTCTTGGTTTTCTTGGGTAGACTCTATTTCCAAGATGGCCTCCTATGGCAGCCACCAACTGGGCATCCTTCAATCCTTCATCATACAAGGTCTTTCCTTGGCCAATCTGAACTTTTGCCAAACTACGAGGCCTTCACTCGCAGCTTTATGGAGGACTGCTCTCCCCTTTGCCTCTGCCCTGCTTCGTGTCATGCCGTTCTTGATGCCATGGAATTCAAGGCCTGCAAAACCATTGGGATCTCCCATGACAAAGCTGAGTGTGTAGGCCTGTTGCCTTCACATCGCAGACAGGTGGGTGGCCTCTCTGTGTTCTACCACCTCCTTTTTGGTCTTGCACACTCTGCCCTCTCTTGGCTCTGTCCCTCCGTTTGTTAGTTGTCGGTTGATTTGTTCCTTTTCTGTTTATCCACGCACTTTCCCCTTCTTCTTCTTCTTCCTGGAAGCAACTTGTTCAGCCCATTGTATCCTTCTCATCCTGCCCTTGATCTCCCTCTCACCTTTCACCCCTACTCTGCTGTTGGTGTTTTCTCCTTTTCCATTTTTTTCCATTACAATCTGCTCCAGCTCTTCCATGAGCCTCCACCATGAATAAATAAAAAAAACAGGTCAGGATGCAGATCGGGTCTATCGTGGGATACAAAACGTAAACTGTTCAGCCTGGCGGAGGTATGCTCTCGACTCTACCAATTGCTGTTCTAGCTTGTTACTTGTGAAATCGAAGATCCGCAAGTATATATTGGTTGATCTTGTTTGTTATTCTGTTTGTCTGTTTGTTTATCAATCGCCTACAGGTCACATTGTACTCTGATATTCACAAAATGTAACCACCTGGTAGAGGTAGTGACAAGCTGGAAGCCTATTGTTGTTTGAGGTCAGTTGGTCAAGGCCACATAAGTCGTCAATTTTCATCCGATTCACTTGATAGCTATATGTACAGTGCATTCAGAAAGTATTCAGACCCCTTCACTTTTTTCACATTTTGTTATGTTACAGCCGTATGCTGAAATATGCATCATTTAAATTCATTTTATTTAAATTTAAATTCAAATAAATTTAAATTCAAGACGAAAGCCGTATGCATCATTTAAATTCATTTTTTCCCTCATCAATCTACACTCAATACCCCATAATGACAAAGAGAAAACAGGATTTCTGAAAGTTTTGCAAATTTATTAAAAAGAAAAAACTGAAATATCACATTGACATAAGTATTCATACCCTTTTCACTTGAAATTTAGCTCAGGTGCCTCCCATTTCTCTTGGTCATCTTTGAGATGTTTCTACACCTTGATTGGAGTCCATCTGTGGTAAATTCAATTGATTGGATATGATTTGGAAAGGCACACACATGTCTATATAAGGTCTCACAGCTGACAATGCATATCAGAGCAAAAACCAAGCCATGAGGTCGAAGGAACTGCCTGCAGAGCTCAGAGACAGGATTGTGTCGAGGCACAGATCTGGGGAAGCCGACAAAAAAAAATTCTGCTGCATTGAAGGTTCCCAAGAGCACAGTGGCCTCCATAATTCTTAAATGGAATAAGTTTGGAACAACCAGGACTCTTCATAGAGCTGGCTGCCGGCCAAACTGAGCAATCGGGGGAGAAGGGCCTTGGTAAGAGAGGTGACAAAGAACCCGATGGTCACTCTGGCTGAGCGCCAGAGATCCTGTGTGGAGATGGGAGAAACTTCCAGAAGGACAACCATCACTGCAACACTCCACCGATCTGGGCTTTATGGCAGCGTGGCCAGACGGAAGCCTCTCCTCAGTGAAAGACACATGAAAGCCCGCTTGGAGTTTGCAAAAAAGCACCGAAAGGACTTTCAGACTGTGAGAAACAAGATTCTGTGGTCTGATGAGACGAAAATTGAACTATTTGGCGTGAATACAAAGGGCTACATCTGGCGAAAACCGAGAACAGCTCATCACCAATCTAATACCATCCCAACGGTGAAGCATGGTGGTGGCAGCATCATGCTGTGGGGGTGTTTTTCAGCAGCAGGAACTGGTCAGGGTTGAGGGAACAATGAACGGAGCAAAGTACAGAGATATCCTTCATGAAAACCTGAAACAGAGCGCTCAGGACCTCAGACTGGGCCGAAGGTTCACCTTCCAACAGGACAATGACCCTAAGCACACAGCGAAGACAACGCTGGAGTGTCTTAGGGACAACTCTGTGAAGGTCCTTGAGTGGCCCAGCCAGAGCCCTGACTTGAACCCAATTGAACATCTCTGGAGAGACCTGAAAATGGCTGTCCACTGACGGTCCCCATCCAACCTGACAGAGCTTGAGAGGATCTGCAGAGAAGAATAACAGAAAATCCCCAAATCCAGGTGTGCAAAGCTTGTCGCGTCTTGTAACAAAATCCCCAATAACAACGCTTGTCGCGTCTTGTCGCGTGCACGTAACATAACCACCGACCCAAGAAGACTCGAGGCTGTAATCGCTGCCAAAGGTGCTTCAACTAAGTACTGAGCTAAGGGTCTGAATACTTATGTCTTTGGCTGTGTGCTTCGGCTGTGTGCTGGCTGTGTGCTTCGGGTTGTTGTGATGCTGAAAGGTGAACTTCCTTCCTAATTTCAGTTAGTTCTCATACAGAGGGCAGCAGGTTTTCCTCTAGGATTTTTCTGTATTTTGCTCCATCCATTTTCCCTTCTATGCTGACAAGTTCTCCAGTCCCTGCTGATGAGAAACATCCCCATAACATGATGCTGCCACCACCATGCTTCACAGTAGGGGTGGTGTTCTTTGGGTGATGTGCTGTGTTGGGTTTGCGCCAAACGTATCATTTTGCATGTAGGACAAAAAGGTTTCGTCTTGGATATATGTGTACGTATGTATGTATGTATGTATGTATGTACGTATGTATGTATGTTTATGTATGTAAGTGTTTATGTATTGTTATGTTTATGGGGGTAGGCAATGAATACCTTAGGCCAGGTAGATTGTATAGATTAGCGTGCTCCGAATGTTGTGAAGAAGAAGAAACCGTCATGTTGAGGCCGGATGTCGCGTAAGGGTATATTTCTCTCCATGGCGAGGGGTGGAGCTATGCTAATTAGTTAGGGTATAAGGGTAATTCCCTGTGTGTAAATTGCCTCTGTGTTTTTTTTTTCCTTCATTCCTTATGACACACACAACACCAGCCATGCATTCAGCACCGAAATGAAATAACATAACCACCGACCGGATCCGGAGATTCAAACACTACCACTGACGCCACCAGCCGAGTCATCGCAAGGGACAGCAAGATGGGCCGTGAGGCCCTGCACTGAGAGGTGATGATTGGTCGTAGCCGTGGAGCGATGCGATGGCGCTCGCTGATTGGCGTGCACGTGACGTCATCACAGAACGTTCGAGCGCGCGGGACAAAGGCAGAGCACCGCCATTTTCACTCTCTTGGTTCATGGCTGGCATAACGAGCGGTCGCAGATACTTTCTTGGTTCGTGGCTAGCATAACGAGCGATTTCAGATACTCTCTTGGTTCGTGGCTGGCATAACAAGCGGTCGCAGATACTCTCTTGGTTTGTGGCTGGCATAACGAGCAGTCGCAGATACTCTCTTGGCTCTGGGTTTCATAGCGTGCAGTCACATGTCTCTCTATTGGGGTTTGTGGCTAGCATAACGAGTGGTCACAGATACTCTCTTGGCTCTGGGTTTCATAGCGTGCAGTCACATGTCTCTCTATTGGGGTTCGTGGCTGGCATAATGAGTGGTTGCAGATACTCTCTTGGCTCTGGGTTTCATAGCGTGCAGTCACATGTCTCTCTATTGGGGTTCGTGGCTGGCATAATGAGCGGTCGCAGATATTCTCTTGGTTCAGACATTCATAGCGAAGTCTTTTTTTTTTTTCCTTTTTTTTTGTATACTGAATCGAGGCTCGTGAAAGAGCTAACATTTATTTCACAAACAAATCAACCAGACAAACAAAATATACAAAAAGAGGGAGCGGAAGACAAGATGGGGAGAGAAGGGGAAGCACACAACCACAACATTTGAGAGCAGGGAGAAGTGTGGGAGGGAGAGGGCTTGGGGGCAGGAGGTGTGGGAGGGGAAGGGGGTGGTGGGGGGGGGGAGAGGTATAAAACACAAGGGGACCGAAATTAGTGGGGGTAGAAAAGATCAAGGTTTTGGATGGGGGAGGATAAGAGATGGTGGTGAACAGCTGTTTTAAAGACCTGGAGGGTGGAGTGGGATTGAAGAGAGTGAGGGAGTTTGTTCCAGAGGCGGGAGAAAAGAGGAATGAAGGAGTGAAGGTGAGCAGAAAGTCTTGATTTTGGCAGTTTAACCATAAGAGGGTTGCAGGCAGATCTTGTGCGACCTGTCGGAATATTTGGGGGACAGAGCCCAGAGAGGGCTGGGGGGGCAAGGCCAGAGAGGAGTCGGTAGAAGACGGAAAGACCACCAACCTGCCTGCGGTGAGTGAGTGAAAGGCCCTTGGAGTTAGCTTCATCGCGGGAGATTCCAATGATTCTGAACGCTTTGGTTTCAACAGCGTGAAGACGGGCTAGGTGTGAGGCAGGAGCACCAGACCAGAGGGGAGAGCAGTATTCCATAGGAAGCTCTCTTAGTCCTGGCTTTGATCGCGAGCTCTCGCACATTGCTCTCTCTCGTGCTGGGCTTGGTGTAGGCGGTGGCAATTGCGCGCTCTCTCTGTTCCTGGCTGTGGGGAAAAGCGGACGCATCCTTCTCTCTGACCCCCGGTGGTGCTGGCTTCGTGACAGCTGTGTGCCGTGGCGTGCACGCCTGAGAGACCTCTGCGCTTTGTGGAGCGTGGGACGAGGAGGAAGGAGCGAGGACCTGTCCGGGGCGTTTCACGTCGGTAGCTGGTGGGTGAACACGACATGGCGCCAACACGTGTTTTCCCGCGCAGGGACGCGGGATCTGTGACGACCCCGGATGGTCACGGACACCAGGCGGAGTAGCAGGCAAATGCACCACACACATTATTACTTTCATTTATTTATCCTTGTGTCTGTTTCATGAGTCCATGTGGAGACGTCTCGATTTAGGAATTTTAGTGTTTCCAAACAGTTTGTTAGCCTGGCATTTATTTTATTAAACCTATTGTTTGTTGAATTTTAATTTCCCATCTGTCTTGTTTAATTGGAGTCGTGGGTTCAGGGACGCCCAAGTGAAAACCGTGCAGGTAAGCCTCGTCACCCTCCACCCTCGCACGTGCTGAAGAGATAACACCGCCATAGTTTGGGTATGCCTCGGAGTTAAAGCTCGGTTGACCATCCGTCACCAGGGGTGTTAACCCCGGTGAACGCGACAGTATGTATGTCACTTCCACCAACATTTTGTGGCTTTAATCCCTTTAAAATTCATTTTCTTGGCAACCGTTGTTCCGATTAACACAAGGTTTCACTATAAGAGCGCCTCTTTCTGTATATTTTTTTTTTGCAAATTATGACGTCAGAGGTCACGTGTTACGACCGCCATCTTGGAAAAACCAAAAAAATTGCACCTCGACCTCTCCGAAACAGCTCCATGGAAAAAAAAAATGAAAGGTGGCTCATTGTAAAGTGCTCCCCATGGCGAATAACGTATGTTAATGACAATGTCAAAGGTGCCTTCATTATGACGTCATAAATCGACAAGTAGGACGCTTGATCCGATGAATATGAAATTTGTTGAGTGTGATCGAGGGATAAATTGGTGGGGAAAATTTTTTGCTGGCGTCATCGGTCAGGTGGTTTGGCAGCCATATTTTCACGATGTAGCCTGTTGTGTAATGCTGTCTGGAACACCGTTTGTTTGTCCTTCCGGTGTATGTATGCATGTATGTCCCTCACAAACGTCCACGAATCAGAGCTGAGGATGTGGTCACATGACAGGAGGGGCAGCATACCCTCCCTTCAGCAGATCCAATCCCGGCTACGCCGTTGTTGGACGATCGGTCTTGTTCAATTACCCCGCACACTCAAAGCAATAAGCAAAAAGCAGGTTTATGATTGAGGAACAGGTTATTGAAATTGAAAGATATTTTGAACACGAATTGGAACATGATTCGGAAGACAAGTATTTATTTTTTACCGTTTACTTTGTCTCTGATATTTGACCCGAGCGCACATTTTACTGAACTTTATTTTCAAAATGTACCCTCGTGTGTACAAATCTGAGTTCATTTCTTATCCATTGCTGGAGAAACCTCAGGTTATGTGAAAACACGTGGGCAGGCAGTGGGACAAGATGTTCAATTCCTTATTCCAGGTACGAGTGTGTGCAATATTTTTTCATTTGACGATACTCTAAACAAATCGGATACAAATTGAATATGCTGCCTGGATATCTTGTTTTGTTTCCTGTGTCTGCAAAAACTATTATATAGAAATAATTTCAGAAAACCTATCACGATAACTGTATTGCCTCTTTGAATGGTGAAATTGTATTGATCACAATTCACTTATGGCAAGATTGTTAGGAATTCACCTGAGAGGTTGAGCAATATCGGTTTCAATTAACAGATGCTTTTTGGAAGGAAGCTTGAGTCGCCCAAACATAAAATAATTTCTACAGTTCCTCTGGGAATGGAATGTCCTTTCATAATGTTACCTGGAATATGAGGGAGTTTGTTTTGGCAGAGGGCCTTTTAGAAGAAATGACTTTAAACCAAAGAGACACCCAGGTGAATGAGGTGTGGGATATTTGCGCTGAAAAGGGAGTACTCGGTTTTCACTCCGGTTTCTCTCTTGCTTGTTACTTGCAAAATCGAAGATTTTTCAAGTATATTGGTCGGTTGCGTTTGTGGTTCTGTCTGTTTGTCACCGGCATACACGTCACAATTCTAAACCGATCGTCACGAAACTTCACCAAGTTGTATATGTCGTTCCAATTGAGAAGCCTATTGATTTTGAGGTCAAAGGTCATCTGGAGGTCAAATTTCTAAAATCGCCATTTTAAATCCGATTGACTTGAAAATTAATACCATTTGTACATCGAGTCAGTAAATTGGGAAATTAACTATTTTTGAGGTCAAAAAGGTCAATGCAAGGTCAAATTTTCAAAATCGTCAATTTCCTTCTAAAAAAAGCTGTCAATTTTCAACCGATTGACTTGACAATTGAACAGAATTTGCATATCGAGTCACTAAATTGGGAAACAGACTATTTTTGAGGTTAAAAGGTCAAAGGTCATCTCAAGGTCAAACTTCCAAAATCATCAATTTTCATCTGAAAAACCGTCAGTTTTCATCCGATTGATTTGGAAATTGAACAGCACTTGCACATTGTCACTAAATAGGGGAACTAACTATTTTTGAGGTCAAAAGGTCAAAGGTCATCTCAAGGTCAAACTTCTAAAATCATCATTTTTCATCTGAAAAATCGTCACTTTTCATCCTGTTGTTCCGAGCTTTGATCAAGATCGTAAATTTTAATCTTCATGAAATAGACAATTAGCTTATCAATGGAAAACTTTTGGGGGGGGGGGGGGAGGACGGATTTTGCAAGTATCGTGCTCCACGAGACGTCTTCATGTTTGTTTGTTTTCCTGTTTGTTTTCCTGTTTGTTTTCTTGTTTGTCTGGGCGATATCTCAGCCATCCTTTGAGTTAGGAAACTAAAATTTGGGCACAATAGTGAGCACATGCATTTGCAAAAACAGTATTTTTTTTGTTTTTTGATTAATCAATTAACCATTTATTTATTTATTTATTTTCATTATTAATCACTGATTTATTTTCTTTCTCATCTGGGCAATATCTCAGGCACCTTTTGAGCTAGGAAGCTATCTGGACATGACAGTTACCAAGTGATGTGGCTGTAAAGGATATTTTTGATTTATTGATTAATAAATTAATCGATTTATTATTTATTAATTAATCATTTATTTTTCCTATTAATTAGTTATTTAATTAATTCCAAAAGGTTCCAGCTTCGGAGGAAACACTGTTGATTTAGGTATGCTCTTAGTACTAGAGTAGCTCATGGTGGTTGAGTATGCACTTTATTGTACAGACCTAAACTCTTCAGGAATCCACTAATTGAAGGTCCAGGAACAATATTTGGTTGGTAACACATTTGCCACTGACGGCGAAATAGCTGAAATGGCCACACCCCTTTTTGGGCCACGCCCCCTTTTTTGCCGTGACTGTATCTACAGAACCGTTGGACCTAGGAGGTTGCCCGACCACTCAAAATTTGCGCAATGGCCACATTATGGGGGGTCAGTAATACATTTTCATATCCAAAAGTCAATGGTTTTTAAGATAATTGCCAAAAACCGATTTCAACATGTTACGAACTACAATATTATTCGTAATTGTTCCTGTTCCTGTTCCTATTGTTCAATTACTTGATTCCTGAAGAGTCTAGACTAGACTAGAGTCTAGACTAGAGTCAAGACTAGAGTCTAGACTAGAGTCTAGACTAGAATTTAGTCTAGAGTCTAGACTAGAGTCTAGACATGGCTAGAAATTCCGGTCATGGGTGTTTTGTCGTTTCAGCTGTGCGGAGGTGCATGCCTTTGTTCTTCGGGTTTGGCCGGACAAACTATAGCAGATGGGGTACGCTGTTCCTTGAAGATTGCCTGGACCTACAAAGGAAGTTCCCGGGTATCTACAGATGCTTTACAGATGGTGGATGGGTGATGTACCACACTACCCGACAAGGCAGTGCAGTAGGATTTGACATGGCACTCGAGAAGTGTTACAATAAACCCGCCAAGGTTGCTGGAGGTATCATTGGGATGACCAGACAGAAAGAAGCAGTAGCCTTATGGAATCTCCTAAAGCATGAGAAAGATCTTCATGTGGCACAGCTGCTGGAATGGTGCAACTTGGGAGACAAAGATGACAGTGAGCTGAGCCTACACCATGAGTTCAATCCAAGTTCTACGAAGATTGGCCATGTTCGTGCAAAGGCCCTTCTGGATTACATAAAATCCATCAACAATCCGTTCGACGCTGGAATCAGACTTCAGAACATCTCTACTGGAGCTGACATTCCCCAGGAGGTTGTCGACGGATTACTTGAATGCCTGGAAATTGGTGAGAAGAGTTATGAAGAGTTTGTTGAGACCAGATTTCAGGATAAGGAGAAGCACCTACATGATACACTCCCTACCAACCGCAAGACTGTTTTCGTGAAACGTACTTCTACTCCGTTCACAGCGAAGAAATCGATGGCGAAAAAGGATGCAGCGGAAACGGTTAGGTACATTGACTATGCTAGAGAAAGAGGGTACAGCATGCTAGAACTCCTGAAGTATGAATTGACCAGCACATCCCAGTTCCTCACCACTGAATGTAAAGATGGCATCAAATTGAAGAAGCCCGATAAAGCCTCCTTAGCCAGGGAACTTGTCAGTCGCCTTCCACAGGAGACGAGGAATGTAAAGAGTGACGCTCAGATGACAATAGTGGACTTCATGGCACTTGTGCGTAAACTACCGATGAAAAAGATGGGCCTTCACACATTCGGGGAATTGGCTGAGAGTCTTTCCAACAGGATTCTTGCTACAGGCTCCGTGTCCACAAGAATAGACATTATTTTTGATGTTTATGAAAAATCATCAATCAAGCAAATGGAACGGGCACAGCGAAGTTCCTCAGAACAAATCACAATCACCATTGGGTCTGACAATCAGAAACTCCCTGTCGATCTTGATATGTTCTGGAGCTCAATGTTGAACAAAGTTCGGTTGCAGGAGTATGTCTTCAAGTGGATGCTGCAGAATGTCGAGTCGGACAAGGAAATATTCTTTGGAGGAGTATATGGGGGTGAATGCAGGAAACTGTTAGCTGGCACTGAAACACAGATCGCAGAGCTCTCAAGCAACCAAGAAGAAGCCGACGACAGAATCATGTTCCATATTAATGATGGTGTTGTGAAACACGGGGTTCAATCAGTCTTGGTCGACTCGCCTGACACAGATGTCTTTGTCAACCTCATCTTCCACTTCAACACAACCTGGCAACTACAAAAGCTGTACGTGAAGCTTGGTAACCGGAAAACAAAGAAAACTGTACCAGTCCACATGTTGGTTGATCAACTGGACAACGGTTTGGTGTCGTGTCTCCCAGCCATTCATGCTCTCAGCGGTTGCGACAGTACCAGCAAGGTGGGTCCAAAGCTGTCTGGCCTGAAAGCATCCATCGATCTCTCCCTACTGGAAGGGTTTGGTGTAGAAGAACTGTCACCACAGATAACAAGCAATGCTGAAAAGTTCCTTGTGTCTGGATTAAAGAAGACCGACTGTTCCACTTTCGATGAATATCGATGGGAGCAGTACCACAACTCCAAGAAAGAACTGGACTTCAACCAGCTTGTGTGCTGTTCATCAACGCTACGAGAACACATAAAGCGAGCATTTCTTCAGTGTAAGATGTGGTTGCAAGCCCCAACTCCTGCCGTCACCAAACCAGATCCACTCCAGTATGGGTATGAAGCAACGGACGTTGGCATAACACCAGTGATACTGCCAGTATCGTGCAGGCCCGATGACCTGCCTCCTCCATGCAAATGCCCAAGAGCATGTATGAGTACCAAAACGTGCACTTGCAGAGACAGGAACATTAAATGTGTCACGTTTTGTGGCTGTAGTAAAGGCGAAAAGTGTAGAAATCCAAATAAGTAAATTCCAAAATAGGATGATGCAAAAGGTATAAGTGTCATATAATGTTGTGGCCTTGGTGGTATCATACAATTGTAGTTCGTAACATGTTGAAATCGGTTTTTGGCAATTATCTTAAAAACCATTGACTTTTGGATATGAAAATGTATTACTGACCCCCCATAATGTGGCCATTGCGCAAATTTTGAGTGGTCGGGCAACCTCCTAGGTCCAACGGTTCTGTAGATACAGTCACGGCAAAAAAGGGGGCGTGGCCCAAAAAGGGGTATGGCCATTTCAGCTATTTCGCCGTCAGTGGCAAATGTGTTACCAACCAAATATTGTTCCTGGACCTTCAATTAGTGGATTCCTGAAGAGTTTAGGCCTGTACAATAAAGTGCATACTCAACCACCATGAGCTACTAGAGTATAGTCAATTGATTAAGAAATTAATTATTTTACGATTAATATTTATTTATTTTAATTACGCAATTAAACAATCAATTAATTATTGTACACCTCTCCATCCCAATACCGTCTCTATGTGCCACGCAATGGAGGATATGTTATTTATTTATTTGGCATGGGGGCGATGTACTTTGAATGTAGCTATATACTTGTTAATATTATTGTTCCTAAAACTTTTTACACTCAAAATGGAGGCGATTAATAGTATTTACAATTTAGATGATGCCATAATAATTTGAGACAACAAAAAAGGATTATTTCAAAAAACAGTCACTGGAGCAAGTTGGGAAACATAAAGAACTAGTACTGCACTCGGTAGAGCGCGTACCTCCGCCAGGCTGAACAGTTTATGTTTTGTATCCCACTGATTGGGCAGATCTGGATTCAGACCTGAACCAAAATCTAATGAGCTTATTAGTCAGGTTCACTATGTTTTTTCGTTCAAAATCATGGTAGATTAGCAAACCTATACATTTTTGGAAACGTTATTACATGGAAAATCTGAAAATCAATGTTTACATTTGCCAATTCCGACCAATTCGATTCGACCAATTCGACCAATCGACCAATTCCATTCGACCAATCGCTTCGATCGACCATTCGACCAATTCGATTTGCCAATCAATTTGACCGACCTTTGCTTGTGTGGAACGGACTGTGAAAACGATGCGGACTATATTGTCGGATACGACACACAGGACAGTGATGACGAACTCTAAATGGCATATTCTGTAATCGTGTATGTTTGATGCCATTGACTGCCTGTGTATATTTTGTCATTGACTGCCTGTGTAGATGTGAAGTTATACCGACTGCATGTGTATATATGATTTTGCTGACTGCCTGTGTATGTTTGGTGATATGAATTATTGTGACACATTTTGATGTTATTAACTGCCTGTACAAAATGATAACATGTATTTGATTATGCAACTTATCGCGAATATAAAGACGGTATTTTGCAATTCAAAACCTTTGATTCGTGTCTTACCATTCCCCATAGCACTAATTTGATACTTTCATTGGATTCCTTGTCCCTGAAAATTTCGGTTTAGTATATTTTAAAAAGTTTTTAGGGTAATTAGAGGCAGAAATAGAACAAAATATGTATTTTACAGTGGCCATTTTGAAAATCCAAAATGGCCGCCATACAGGTATCTCTCCAAATGTAAACATTGATTTTTAGTTTCCTTATGCTATAATCTTTCCAAAAATGTATAGGTTTGCTAATCTACCATGATTTTGAACGAAATATAATTTATTGACATAGTGAACCTGACTATATTCTTGTCGCCTAACCAACTCATTCACCAAGTTTTGTTATAATTCGTCCACAACTTTTTGAGATATCATGCTATATATCGTTTTTTGCCCTATTTCCAAATGGTGAATAATCACAACATTTCTGTAGCGCTGTGTACGGCCGAGTGAGGCCGCTGTGGGCGGGGCCGAGTGAGGCCGCTGTGGGCGGGGCCGAGTGAGGCCGCTGTGGGCGGGGCCGAGTGAGGCCGCTGTGGGCGGGGCCGAGTGAGGCCGCTGTGGGCGGGGCCGAGTGAGGCTGCTGTGGGCGGGGCCGAGTGAGGCCATTGTGGGCGGGGCTGAGTGAGGCCATTGTGGACGGGGCCGAGTGAGGTCGCCGTGGGCGGGGCCGAATGAGGCCGCTGTGGGCGGGGCCGAGTGAGGCCGCTTTGGGCGGGGCCGAGTGAGGAAATTCTGGGCGGGGCCGAGAGGCCATTGTGGGCGGGGCCGAGTGAGGCCATTGTGGGCGGGGCCGAGTGAGGCCGCTGTGGGCGGGGCCGAGTGAGGCCGCTGTGGGCGGGGCCGAGCGAGATCGCTGTGGGCGGGGCCGAGCGAGATCGCTGTGGGCGGGGCCGAGCGAGATCGCTGTGGGCGGGGCCGAGTGAGATCGCTGTGGGCGGGGCCGAGTGAGGCCATTGTGGACGGGGCCGAGTGAGGCCATTGTGGGTGGGGCCGAGTGAGGTCGCCGTGGGCGGGGCCGAATGAGGCCGCTGTGGGCGGGGCCGAGTGAGGCCGCTTTGGGCGGGGCCGAGTGAGGAAATTCTGGGCGGGGCCGAGTGAAGCCGCTGTGGGCGGGGCCAAGTGACGCCATTGTGGGCGGGGCCGAGTGAGATCGCTGTGGGCGGGGCCGAGTGATGCCATGGTGAGCTGGGCCGAGTGAGGCCGCTATGGGCGGTTCCGAATGAGGCCTGTGTTGCAATTTCCTGGAATAAAGATGGTGCTTGATCCTCTCTGCATATCCGCATCTTTTTTAACAGACATTACAATTTCGGATGCAGATCCGGATCTTCACCAAAATCCAATCATTTCGTCCTAGTCACATACCCAGCCTCTCCACCAAAAATTTTATCTGAATCTGTCCACAACTTTTGGAGATATCCTGCTCACAGACAGACAGACAAACCAGGGGTGAAAACATAACCTGCCTCCACCTTTGGTGACGGAGGTAAAGAGTGTCAGTTACATGTGGCATCTTGGAATGCTTGAATCCTTGAAAGTTCCTTCATTTACGACTCATTTGAAAGAAACCTGATGGAGATAACGATCTTGGTAAGAAAAGTGTGTTGCTGCCAAAGGTTCATGTGAAAGAAGTCTGAGTCGATTTAGATAGAACGTTTTAATTCAAGATAAAAATGGTGATGTAGAAGCTTATATAAGTCTTCAAAAAGGTTTCTTAAAGCTTACTAACAAAGATGCAATTTTAGATTTGGATGGCTTGAAAAACTTATATTTGATTAATACGATCAATCTGAATGTGTCACAGGAAACGATCAAATGCAGCACCATTCATCCTTCTTTGTCGTCGGCCGACATTGAAGCGCAATTTAAATAAAAAGCACAATCAGAGTTGGGATTTTACAAAAGAAAGAATGGTGGAAAACCCTCAATGAAACCGGGATTCTTAAACTAAAAATGATAAATGGGAGTGAGGACGATTTTAAGGTCCCGCAGGGGTCTTTCAGTCGGAGAATAATTGATGCATGGAATGGTCTCCCCGGAAAGGTAATGGCTGTGAAAGGGGTGGATAGGTATGAATGGAATTACATAGGTACCTGGATGCATTGCAGGTAGTGGGTATGGGGATATTGGGCAAGACTTGCAGGTAGGGGGTATGGGGATATTGGGCAAGACTTGCAGGTAGGGGGTATGGGGATATTGGGCAAGACTTGCAGGTAGGGGGTATGGGGATATTGGGCAAGACTTGCAGGTAGGGGGTATGGGGATATTGGGCAAGACTTGCATGTAGGGGGTATGGGGATATTGGGCAAGACTTGCATGTAGGGGGTATGGGGATATTGGGCAAGACTTGCAGGTAGGGGTATGGGGATATTGGGCAAGACTTGCAGGTAGGGGTATGGGGATATTGGGCAAGACTTGCAGGTAGGGGGTATGGGGATATTGGGCAAGACTTGCAGGTAGGGGGTATGGGGATATTGGGCAAGACTTGCAGGTAGGGGGTATGGGGATATTGGGCAAGACTTGCAGGTAGGGGGTATGGGGATATTGGGCAAGACTTGCAGGTAGAGGGTATGGGGATATTGGGCAAGACTTGCAGGTAGGGGGTATGGATTATTGGGCAAGACTTGCACGTAGAGGGTATGGGGATATTGGGCAAGACTTGCAGGTAGAGGGTATGGGGATATTGGGCAAGACTTGCAGGTAGGGGTATGGGGATATTGGGCAAGACTTGCAGGTAGGGGTATGGGGATATTGGGCAAGACTTGCAGGTAGGGGTATGGGGATATTGGGCAAGACTTGCAGGTAAAATATGGGGATATTGGGCAAGACTTGCAGGTAGGGGTATGGGGATATTGGGCAAGACTTGCAGGTAGGGGTATGGGGATATTGGGCAAGACTTGCAGGTAGAGTGTATGGGGATATTGGGCAAGGCTTGCAGGTAGGGGGTATGGGGATATTGGGCAAGACTTGCAGGTAGGGGTATGGGGATATTGGGCAAGACTTGCAGGTAGAGTGTATGGGGATATTGGGCAAGACTTGCAGGTAGGGGGTATGGGGATATTGGGCAAGACTTGCAGGTAGGGGTATGGGGATATTGGGCAAGACTTGCAGGTAGGGGTATGGGGATATTGGGCAAGACTTGCAGTTAGGGGGTATGGGGATATTGGGCAAGACTTGCAGGTGGAGTGTATGGGGATATTGGGCAAGACTTGCAGGTAGAGGGTATTATTTAGGCAGTTAAGAGGAAGCGTCGTTCATTTTTTCAGGAAAGCACCAAATTTGGCACAGATGTAGTATGGACCTATACAATTGTTTTCCTGAGGGGCGCCCAAAAATTCAGAAAATTCAAAAAATCAAAAAAAATGTCCTGGATGCCGTGAAAAAGGGGAGAAAACGGGTATTGATTCGAACTGTAGATTCTGATATTGTGGTCTTGGCAATAGCACACTACTTTACCTACCAGTCACACGGTGTGGAGGAACTCTGGATTGCCATTGGCACTGGTAAAAGCTACCGCTACCTTGCCATCCATAAAATTGCCACCGGCCTTGGCCGCAGGAAGTCCGAGTCTTTGCCATTATTTCATGCCTTCACTGGCTGCGACACAGTGTCATTTTTTGCCCAAATTGGGAAAAAGACAGCCTGGAAGGCTTGGGAGGCATACCCCAGCATCACGCAGACCTTTCATGCTCTCGCTTATTGGCCATCTGTGGACGCTATTACTATGGAACTACAGAGCATAGAAAGATATGTTGCCATCGTCTATGACCGGACGACCGAGATAAAGACAGTGAATGACATGCGCCGACACTTGTTCACGAAGAAGGCAAGAACAATTGATCACATTCCCACAACAGCAGACCCAAAACACCATGGCGGCCATCTTGAAATTAAAGATGATGCCAATCTTTATGCAATTGATCCCATTGGATTCAGAGACCATGAAAACATGGGGTAAGACACTGGAACTGTGGTGTTATCGCTCATAGTATAGTAGTTATTGAGGGAAATAGGTCACAGAGGGCGATCATGTTGAAATTCAAATATGGCGGCCACCAGGGGTTCTGAATTTTTGGGCGCCCCTCAGAAAAGCAATTGTATAGGTCCATACTACATCTGTGCCAAATTTGGTGCTTTCCTGAAAAAATGAACGATACGCCCTATTTTTCAGTCTTAACTGCCCAAGTATATGGGGATATTGGGCAATACTTGCAGGTAGAGGGTATGGGGATATTGGGCAAGACATGCAGGTAGACGGTATGGGGATATTGGGCAAGACTTGCAGGTATGGCAATTTTTTATTTTTTATTTTTTATTTTTTTTGTATACAAGATCGAGGCTCGTGAAAGAGCTAACATTAATCACACAAAAAGACAAACCGACACACAAAACACAAAAAACAAGGGGAGCGGCAGACAAGATGGGGAGAGAGGGGGAAGGACACAAAAGAGAGGGGGAAGAGGGGGAAGGACACAAACACAACATTTGAGAGCAGGGACATCGGGAGGACTTGGGGGGAGGTGGGAGAGGAATAAAACATATGAACACTGCAAGGACTCTGGGGTGAATTACCGGGGGTAGAAAAGATCAAGGTTTTCGATGGGGGAAGATAAGAGATGGTGGTGAACAGCTGTTTTAAAGACCTGGAGGGAGGAGTGGGATTGAAGGGAGTGGGGGAGTTTGTTCCAGAGGCGGGAGAAAAGGGGAATGAAAGAGTGAAGGTGAACAGAGAGCCTCGACTTTGGCAGTTTAACCATAAGAGGGTTGCAGGCAGATCTTGTGCGACCTGAAGGAATATTGGGGGGACAGAGCACAGAGAGAGCTGGGGGAGCAAGGCCGGAGAGGAGTCGGTAGAGGACAGAAAGACCACCAACCTGCCTGCGGTGAGTGAGTGAAAGGCCCTCGGTGTTGACTACATCGCAGGAGATTCCAATGATTCTGAAAGCTTTGGCCTCAACAGCGTGAAGCCGAGCAAGGTGTGAGGCAGGAGCACCAGCCCAGAGGGGGGAACAGTATTCCATTGAGCTGCGGATGAAAGCCTTGTATGTGGTGAGGAGCTCAGGTGTGCCAAGGAAGGACTTCGCACGACGGAGGATGCCCAGTTGGCGACTGGCTTTGGAGGCCAGCTTGGAAATGTGGTTTTCCCAAGAAAGATCATGGCAGATAGTGAGACCCAAAAGCTTGAGCGACAGAACTTCTTGGAGAGGATTGTTGAGAAAGTAGATGGGAGGGTTGTCCAGTCGGTCCTTTCGGAGAGACATTGTAAGAGTGTGAGATTTGTCAGGATTGAAAGACATGTTCCACTTGTTTGACCAGTCTGTGATTTTTGTCCAGGTCTGCAGAGAGTGAGGAAGCTGCAGACTGCCGATCTGAGGGATGAGGAATGGAGCGACAGAGAGTAGAGTCGTCAGCAAAGAGATAGAGAGGATTTTCAAGAGAGTCAGAGAGATCATTGATGAAGACCAGAAAAAGCACAGGGCCCAGAACACTACCTTGGGGAACTCCAGCCTGAACAGGAAGAGGAGATGAGAGAAACCCATTCAGGGCCACACGTTGACTACGACCAGAGAGGAAGTCCGCCAGCCATGCGTGGAGATTTCCATGGATACCAAAGGAGGAGAGTTTGGTGAGCAGAGCAGTGTGCCAGACCGTATCGAAGGCACGTGAAATGTCAAGGGAGACAGCTCTAATTTCCTGTTTGGCGTTGAGGACCTCCATCCATTGTTGAGAAAGCAGAAGCAGCATCTCCAGAGTAGAGTGACCAGGTCTAAAACCAAATTGATGATCAGAGATCAAGCCATTGGAGAAGAGGAAAGATTTAATATCTGAAGCAATGATGGATTCCATGACTTTGCTGATAATTGGGAGAAGGCTGATTGGTCTGTAGTTGCTGGGATCTGTTTTTGCACCTTTTTTGTGCAAAGCGGTGATGTTGGCTGATTTCCAAGCAGATGGCAGATGACCTTGAGCAAAAGAGAGGGTGAAGAGAACAGAAAGAGGGAGTGAAAGAGCAGAAGAACATGATTTTAGGACCCGTGGGCTGATGCCGTCAGGACCAGTTGCAGAATCAGAGTCGAGGGTTGACAGAAACTTTTCCACCTTGTCAGGAGGAAAGGACACAGAGTCCAGGAGCAGCTGGGTACGACTGGGTACGGTGGGTACAGAGAGGGATGGGTTTGGGACACAAGATTTAGAGGCAAACACAGAGTTGAGGCATTCAGCTTTTTCACGTGCGGAGTCAGCCGTTAAGCCGTTTGAGGTGAGGGAGGGGATTGAGGGGGAACAAACACCAGAAACAGGTTTGACCAGACGCCACCAGGATTTGGAAGAGGGAGACAGATAAGAGAGTTCGGTCTTGAGAACGGAGAGATATTGTTTCCTGGCTCTCCTCAGGGTGGACACACACTTGTTTCGGGCTTTGTGAAAGGAAATGAGATTTCTTTCCGTTGGATTTGCTTTCCAGGAGACGAAGGCAAGTTGTTTCTGGGCAACAGCCTCACCACAAGATTCCGTGTACCATGGACGGGAGGAAGGGTATGACAACTGAAGACGAGATGGGATAAA
The DNA here is from genome assembly GCF_964187855.1 of Myxine glutinosa. Taxonomy (NCBI): domain Eukaryota; kingdom Metazoa; phylum Chordata; class Myxini; order Myxiniformes; family Myxinidae; genus Myxine; species Myxine glutinosa. Next base: position 201,221,355 of record NC_136264.1, on the reverse strand, counting down.
TCTGTGCATGAGAGAGAGAGCAATTTACTTTGAAAGAATTCCCAGGATGAGTTGATGTCAGAGGCGGTAGAGATGGGAGACCAGTCCAGATGATTGATGGCTGCTTGAAGACCGTGCCAGTTGGCCTGAGTGAAATGCCAGACTCGTCGACGCTGAGGAGGCTCTCTGAGAATGGTCAGAGAGATGTCCACTTTGACAAGCACATGATCAGTTGAGCCGATTGGAGCAGAAGAAGAGCAGCAGACATTTTCAGGGAAGGTTGTCATAACCAAATCCAGAAGAGAAGATGCTCCGTTGACTGAGATCCGGGTCGGGAAATTGACAGATTGTGTCAGTCCCAGTGAGTCGCAGAAGTCCTTTGCTGAAGAGCCATGGCTGGTGAGAGAGGTACCCACACCCAGCCAACTGGCAAGGTGACAATTGAAATCACCACATATGAGGAAGAGAGAGTTGGGATGGGTAGATAGAAGTTGGTCCATATTATCAGACAGTGAGATGTAGATGGAGTCATCGCTGTTTGGTGGACGGTACAACACACATATGAACAAAAGGTGGGAGCGAAGGGGAAGCCGTAGCCAAAGGTATTCCTGGGGGTGAGGTGGAGAGAGGGCAGTGGAGGGCGAGTGAGGAAGAGAGTTTTTTATAAAGATAGCAACCCCACCTCCAGGACGAGGCTCAGGTCTATCATACCGGAGGAGGGAGTAACCTGGGAGAGATACGAAGGCATCAGAGACATCATGAAGGAGGAAAGTTTCTGTTAAGCAGGTCACATCTGGTTTGTCAGAAGCAACCTCTATGGAGAGGTCAGTCAAGTTTGAGCGAAGGCCCCCCAGAACGGGGGGGGGGAGGGGTAGGATAAGATGTGGAAGAGGAGGAAGAGGTAGGGAGAGCTGTTGAAGGTGTGTCAGAGATTTCAGAGATTTCAGAATAGCTTGGAGAAAGGGAAGAATGGGGCGGACAAAAGGTTTGATGGAGATTGGGTGAGGCACAGTGAGGTGTTATTTGAGGAGGGGGAAGAGCGAGGCAGAAGGTTTGGGGAGATGAAGGTGAAAGTTGGAAGGGGGAAGAAGCAGGGAGGATGCTTTGAGGAGGAGGGGTGAGAGGGGAGTCTAGGAGGGGAGGAACGAGGGAGAGTCTCGGAGGGGAGGGGTGTGGGGGGAGTTTAGGAGGGAGGGGAGGGAAGGGGCAAGGGGGGAGATTTGAAAGGGATGGGTGATGGGGAGGATTTGAAGGGGAGGGGTGAGATTGGATTTTGAAAAGTGTACGATTCATGGGAAACGAACATTTTTTGCAAAATGAGTTTGAGACCTTCGAGTCAAAAATACGTTTGAGGACACTCGAGGAGGGGTGGAGTTCTGGATAGTTTAGGGAATGTAGAAAGGAGGAACTGTAAGAGATGGTATTATATATATTTTTTGGAATGAATAGATTTGGTGAGCAAGACGAAAGCATCCTTTTGTAGGAAAAGAAGAAAAGGGTGTTATAATATATGAGAGAAAATAGTTGTTCAGGGGAGAGATTATACATTTCTAACCGCGTGATCGTGAACGAAGAACGAACGAACAAAAAGAACAACAAATAAACGAATAAGACCTGGGAAGGAAATATTGGGCAAGACTTGCAGGTTTGGGGATATTGGCAAGACTTGCAGGTAGAGGGTATGGGGATATTGGGCAAGACTTGCAGGTAGTGGGTATGGGGATATTGGGCAAGACATGCAGGTAGGGGGTATGGGGATATTGGGCAAGACTTGCAGGTAGGGGGTATGGGGATATTGGGCAAGACTTGCAGGTAGGGGGTATGGGGATATTGGCAAGACTTGCAGGTAGAGGGTTTGGGGATATTGGGCAAGACTTGCAGGTAGGGGGTATGGGGATATGGGCAAGACTTGCAGGTAGGGGGTATGGGGATATTGGGCAAGACTTGCAGGTAGAGGGTATGGGGATATTGGGCAAGACTTGCAGGTAGAGGGTATGGGGATATTGGGTAAGACTTGCAGGTAGAGGGTATGGGGATATTGGGCAAGACTTGCAGGTGGAGGGTATGGGGACATTGGGCAAGACTTGCAGGTAGGGCGCATGGGGATATTGGGCAAGACTTGCAGGTAGAGGTTATGGGGATATTGGGCAAGACTTTTAGGTAGAGGGTATGGGGATATTGGGCAAGACTTGCAGGTAGAGGGTATGGGTATATTGGGCAAGACATGCAGGTAGATGGTATGGGGATATTGGGCAAGACTTGCAGGTGGACGGTATGTGGATATTGAGCAAGACTTGCAGGTAGACGGTATGGGGATATTGGGCAAGACTTGCAGGTAGGGGGTATGGGGATATTGGGCAAGACTTGCAGGTAGAGGGTATGGGGATATTGGTCAAGACTTGCAGGTCGACGGTATGGGGATATTGGGCAAGACTTGCAGGTAGACGGTATGGGGATATTGGGCAAGACTTGCAGGTAGAGGGTATGGGATATTGGACAAGACTTGCAGGTAGAGGGTATGGGGATATTGGGCAAGACTTGCAGGTAGATGGTATGGGGATATTGGGCAAGACTTGCAGGTAGGGGGTATGGGGATATTGGGCAAGACTTGCAGGTAGAGGGTATGGGGATATTGGGCAAGACTTGCAGGTAGAGGGTATGGGGATATTGGGCAAGACTTGCAGGTAGGGGGTATGGGGATATTGGGCAAGACTTGCAGGTAGGGGGTATGGGGATATTGGGCAAGACTTGCAGGTAGGGGGTATGGGGATATTGGCAAGACTTGCAGGTAGGGGGTATGTGGATATTGGGTAAGACTTGCAGGTAGAGGGTATGGGGATATTGGGCAAGACTTGCAGGTAAGGGGTATGGGGATATTGGGCAAGACTTGCAGGTAGACGGTATGGGGATATTGGGCAAGACTTGCAGGTAGAGGGTATGGGGATATTGGGCAAGACTTGCAGGTAGGGGGTATGGGGATATTGGCAAGACTTGCAGGTAGGGGGTATGTGAATATTGGGTAAGACTTGCAGGTAGAGGGTATGAGGATATTGGGCAAGACTTGCAGGTAAGGGGTATGGGGATATTGGCCAAGACTTGCAGGTCGACGGTATGGGGATATTGGGCAAGACTTGCAGGTAGAGGGTATGGGGATATTGGGCAAGACTTGCAGGTGGAGGGTATGGGGACATTGGGAAAGACTTGCAGGTAGGGCGCATGGGGATATTGGGCAAGACTTGCAGGTAGAGGTTATGGGGATATTGGGCAAGACTTTTAGGTAGAGGGTATGGGGATATTGGGCAAGACTTGCAGGTAGAGAGTATGGGCATATTGGGCAAGACTTGCAGGTAGATGGTATGGGGATATTGGGCAAGACTTGCAGGTGGACGGTATGTGGATATTGAGCAAGACTTGCAGGTAGACGGTATGGGGATATTGGGCAAGACTTGCAGGTAGGGGGTATGGGGATATTGGGCAAGACTTGCAGGTAGAGGGTATGGGGATATTGGGCAAGACTTGCAGGTCGACGGTATGGGGATATTGGGCAAGACTTGCAGGTAGACGGTATGGGGATATTGGGCAAGACTTGCAGGTAGAGGGTATGGGGATATTGGACAAGACTTGCAGGTAGAGGGTATGGGGATATTGGGCAAGACTTGCAGGTAGATGGTATGGGGATATTGGGCAAGACTTGCAGGTAGGGGGTATGGGGATATTGGGCAAGACTTGCAGGTAGAGGGTATGGGGATATTGGGCAAGACTTGCAGGTAGAGGGTATGCGGATATTGGGCAAGACTTGCAGGTAGACGGTATGGGGATATTGGGCAAGACTTGCAGGTAGGGGGTATGGGGATATTGGGCAAGACTTGCAGGTAGGGGGTATGGGGATATTGGGCAAGACTTGCAGGTAGGGGGTATGGGGATATTGGGCAAGACTTGCAGGTAGGGGGTATGGGGATATTGGCAAGACTTGCAGGTAGGGGGTATGTGGATATTGGGTAAGACTTGCAGGTAGGGCGCATGGGGATATTGATCTTGGAGATCTTGGATATTGATCAGATCTTGGAGACGGCGGCAGGGATTTTCGAAGCTCCACACGGTCTCCACGTTTTTCGAAGTTAAGTCTGTTCACAATTGTATTTTGTCGAAACTGTATTTATCTTTCGGTGTGTGAAGTTATTGTGTGCAACTTTGGTTGTTTCTCGGTGTTTATCTTTCATAAATTGATCGTCTGTTTGCCGTGTCGCGAGCAAGGCCTTGTACAGTGTGCACTGTACAACCTTGAGGCTTTGTTTTTCTCTCAGTGGTCCGTCGTTTGTGATCCAATAACTTTCGTTCTCTGTATTCCCAGGCTTTTCACCCATAGCCTACTTCCTTGTGTAAATCTCAACTCAAAAAAAAAAAAATAAAAAAAATAAAAAAAAATGTCCTTCTCTGTTCTCATTCGTTTATTCATTCTTATTCGTTCGTTCGTTCTTCGACCACGTGTTTTCTCCCCCATTTCCCCAGATAGTTTTCACTCATTAACCTTCAATGTTTACACTTTCCCCTCAAGTTATGTATTCCGTCATATTTTATAACACCTTTTTCTTCTTCTTCTTTAAAAGGCTGCTTTCGACTTGCTCACCAAATCAATTCATCCCAAAAAAAAAATCCATCTCCTATAGTGCCTTTGTTCTACATTCCCTAAACTCTCCTGCACTCCATCCTCCATCCAGCGTCCTTAAACGTATTTTTAACTCGAAGGTCACAAGAAACTCATTTTGCAATAAATGTTCGTTTCCCATAAATCGTACACTTTCAAAAATCCAATCTCACCCCTCCCCTCCAAATCTTCCCCATAACCCCTCCCCTCCAAATCTTCCCCATCACCCCTCCCCTCCAAATCTTCCCCATCACCCATCCCTTTCAAATCTCCCCCCTTGCCCCCTCCCTCCTAAACTACCTCCTCACCCCTCCCCGCCAAGACGCCCCCTCGCCCCTCCCCTCCTAGACTCCTGCCTCACCCCTCCCCTCCAAATCTCCCCCATATCCCATCCCTTTCAAATCCCTCCCCTTGTCCCTTCCCTCCCAAACTCCCCCCTCACCCCTCCCCTTCAAATCTCCCCACCCTCATTGCTTCTCAATTTCCCCCCGCTCACTCCCCCTCCTCAAAGCGTCCTCCCCGCTTCTTCCCCCTTCAAACTCTCACCTCCATCTCCCCCAACCTTCTGCCTCGCTCTTCCCCCTCCTCAAATAACACCTCATTGTGGCTCACCCAATCACCATCAAACTTTTTGTCCGCCCCATCCTTCCCTTTCTCCGAGCTATTCTGAAATCTCTGACACACCTTCAACAGCTCTCCCTACCTCTTCCACCTCTTCCACATCTTACCCTACCCCTCCTCCCCCCTGTTCTGTATCTGATGCTCCCCCTTCCTCTTCATTAACGGTATGGACCTCAAACATCCGGGGCCTTCGTTCAAACTTAACCGATCTCTCCATACAGGTTTCTTCTGTCAAACCAGACGTGATCTGCTTAACAGAAACTTTCCTCCTTTATGATGTCTCTGATTCCATAGTATCTCTCCCGGGCTACTCCCTCCTCCGGTATGATAGACCTGAACCTCGTCCTGGAGGCGGGGTTGCTATCTTTATCAAAAACTCTCTTCCTCACTCGCCCTGCACTGCACTCTCTCCACCTCACCCCCAGGAATACCTCTGGCTACGGCTTCCCCTTCGCTCCCACCTCTTGTTCATATGTGTGTTGTACCGTCCACCAAACAGTGATGACTCCATCTACATCTCGCTGTCTGATGATATGGACCAACTTCTATCTACTCATCCCAACTCTCTCTTCCTCATATGTGGTGATTTCAACTGTCATCATGCCAGTTGGCTGGGTGTGGGTACCTCTCTCACCAGCCATGGCTCCTCAGCAAAGGACTTCTGCGACTCACTGGGACTGACACAATCTGTCAATTTCCCGACCCGGATCTCAGTCAACGGAACATCTTCTCTTCTGGACTTGGTTATGTCTAACTTCCCTGAAAATGTCTGCTGCTCTTCTTCTGCTCCGATCGGAACATCTGATCATGTCCTTGTTAAAGTGGACATCTCTCTGACCATCCTCAGGGAGCCTGCTCAGCGTCGACGAGTCTGGCATTTCACTCAGGCCAACTGGCACGGTCTTCAAGCAGCCATCAATCATCTGGACTGGTCTCCCATCTCTACCACCTCTGACATCAACTCATCCTGGGAATTCTTCCAAAGTAAATTGCTCTCTCTCATGCACAGATTTATCCCATCTCGTCTTCAGTTGTCATACCCTTCCTCCCGTCCATGGTACACGGAATCTTGTGGTGAGGCTGTTGCCCAGAAACAACTTGCCTTCGTCTCCTGGAAAGCAAATCCAACGGAAGGAAATCTCATTTCCTTCCACAAAGCCCGAAACAAGTGTGTGTCCACCCTCAGGAGAGCCAGGAAACAATATCTCTCCGTTCTCAAGACCGAACTCTCTTATCTGTCTCCCTCTTCCAAATCCTGGTGGCGTCTGGTCAAATCCGTTTCTGGTGTTTGTTCCCCCTCCATCCCCTCCCTTACCTCAAACGGCTACACAGCTGACTCCGCACGTGAAAAAGCTGAATGCCTCAACTCTGTGTTTGCCTCTAAATCTTGTGTCCCAAACCCATCCCTCTCTGTACCCACCATACCCAGTCGTACCCTGCTGCTCCTGGACTCCGTGTCCTTTCCTCCTGACAAGGTGGAAAAGTTTCTGTCAACCCTCGACTCTGATTCTGCAACTGGACCCGACGGCATCAGCCCACGGGTCCTAAAATCCTGCTCTGCTGCTCTATCTCACCCTCTCTCTGTTCTCTTCACCCTCTCTTTTGCTCAAGGTCAACTGCCATCTGCTTGGAAATCAGCCAACATCACCGCTTTGCACAAAAAAGGTGCAAAAGCAGATCCTAGCAACTACAGACCAATCAGCCTTCTCCCAATTATCAGCAAAGTCATGGAATCCATCATTGCTTCTGATATGAAATCTTTCCTCTTCTCCAATGGCTTGATCTCTGATCATCAATTTGGTTTCAGACCAGGTCACTCTACTCTGGACATGCTGCTTCTGCTGTCTCAACAATGGATGGAGGTCCTCAATGCCAAACAGGAAATTAGAGCTGTCTCCCTCGACATATCACGTGCCTTCGACACGGTCTGGCACCCCGCTCTGCTCACCAAACTCTCCTCCTTTGGTATCCATGGAAATCTCCACGCATGGCTGGCGGACTTCCTCTCTAGTCGTCGTCAACGTGTGGCCCTGAATGGGTTTCTCTCATCTCCTCTTCCTGTTCAGGCTGGAGTTCCCCAAGGCAGTGTTCTGGGCCCCGTGCTTTTTCTGGTCTTCATCAATGATCTCTCTGACTCTCTCGAAAATCCTCTCTATCTCTTTGCTGATGACTCCACTCCCTGCCGCTCCATTCCTCTTCCCTCAGATCGGCAGTCTGCTGCCTCCTCACTCTCTGAAGACCTGGACAAAATCACAGACTGGTCAAACAAGTGGAACATGTCTTTCAATCCTGACAAATCTCACACTCTTACTATGTCTCTCCGAAAAGATCGACTGGACAACCCTCCCATCTACTTTCTCAACAATCCTCTCCAAGAAGTTCTGTCGCTCAAGATTTTGGGTCTCACTATCTGCCATGATCTTTCTTGGGAAAACCACATTTCCAAGCTGGCCTCCAAAGCCAGTCGCCGACTGGGCATCCTCCGTCGTGCGAAGTCCTTCCTCGGCACACCTGAGCTCCTCACCACATACAAGGCTTTCATCCGCAGCTCAATGGAATACTGTTCTCCCCTATGGGCCGGTGCTCCTGCCTCACACCTAGCTCGGCTTCACGCTGTTGAAACCAAAGCTTTCAGAATTATTGGAATCTCCCGCGATGAAGCTATCTCTGAGGGCCTTTCACTCACTCACCGCAGGCAGGTAGGTGGTCTTTCTGTCTTCTACCGACTCCTCTCCAGCCTTGCACCCCCAGCTCTCTCTGTGCTCTGTCCCCCAAATATTCCTACAGGTCGCACAAGATCTGCCAGCAACCCTCTGATGGTTAAACTGCCGAAATCTCGGCTCTCCGCTCACCTTCACTCTTTCATTCCTCTTTTCTCCCGCCTCTGGAACAAACTCCCTCACTCCCTTCAATCCCACTCCTCCCTCCAGGTCTTTAAAACAGCTGTTCACCACCATCTCTTATCTTCCCCCATCCAAAACCTTGATCTTTTCTACCCCCGCTAATTCACCCCAGATCCACCTTGTTTGAAATTCCAACTTCTTTCCTGGAAGTCCTGGCAGTGTCCATATGTTTTATACCTCTCCCACTGCCCCCTTCCCACGCCCCCCCCCAAAGCCCTCGCCCTCTCTCAGATCTCTCGATGTCTCCATGTCTCTCGGTCCCTGCTCTCAAATGTTGTGTTTGTGTCCTTCCCCCTCTCTCCCCATCTTGTCTACCGCTCCCTATGTTATATGTTTTATGTGTCGGTTTGTCTTTCTGTGTGATTAATGTTCGCTCTTTCACGAGCCTCGATATTGTATACAAAAAAAAAAAAAAAAAAAAAAAAAAAAAAAAAAAAAAAAAAAAAAAAAAAAAAAAAAAAAAAAAAAAAAAAAAAAAAAAAAAAAAAAAAAAAAAAAAGGGTATGGGGATATTGGGCAAGACTTGCAGGTAAGGGGTATGGGGATATTGGGCAAGACTTGCAGGTAGACGGTATGGGGATATTGGGCAAGACTTGCAGGTAGGGGGTATGGGAATATTGGGCAAGACTTGCAGGTAGAGGGTATGGGGATATTGGGCAAGACTTGCAGGTAGGGGGTATGGGGATATTGGCAAGACTTGCAGGTAGGGGGTATGTGAATATTGGGTAAGACTTGCAGGTAGAGGGTATGGGGATATTGGGCAAGACTTGCAGGTAAGGGGTATGGGGATATTGGCCAAGACTTGCAGGTCGACGGTATGGGGATATTGGGCAAGACTTGCAGGTAGAGGGTATGGGGATATTGGGCAAGACTTGCAGGTCGGGGGTATGGGGATATTGGGCAAGACTTGCAGGTAGAGGGTATGGGGATATTGGGCAAGACTTGCAGGTAGAGGGTATGGGGATATTGGGCAAGACTTGCAGGTAGAGGGTATGGGAATATTGGCCAAGACTTGCAGGTCGACGGTTTGGGAATATTGGGCAAGACTTGCAGGTACAGGGTATGGGGATATTGGGCAAGACTTGCAGGTCGGGGGTATGGGGATATTGGGCAAGACTTGCAGGTAGAGGGTATGGGGATATTGGGCAAGACTTGCAGGTAGAGGGTATGGGGATATTGGGCAAGACTTGCAGGTAGAGGGGTATGGGGATATTGGGCAAGACTTGCAGGTAGAGGGGTATGGGGATATTGGGCAAGACTTGCAGGTAGAGGGGTATGGGGATATTGGCAAGACTTGCAGGTAGAGGGTATGGGGATATTGGCAAGCCTTGCAGGTAGAGGGTATGGGGATATTGGCAAGACTTGCAGGTAGGTGGTATGGGGATATTGGCAAGACTTGCAGGTAGGGGGTATGGGGATATTGGGCAAGACTTGCAGGTAGAGGGTATGGGGATATTGGCAAGCCTTGCAGGTAGAGGGGATGGGGATATTGGCAAGACTTGCAGGTAGGGGGTATGGGGATATTGGGCAAGACTTACAGGTAGAGGGTATGGGGATATTGGGCAAGACTTGCAGGTAGAGGGTATGGGGATATTGGCAAGACTTGCAGGTAGAGGGTATGGGGATATTGGGCAAGATTTGCAGGTAGAGGGTATGGGGATATTGGACAAGACTTGCAGGTAGAGGGTATGGGGATATTGGGCAAGACTTGCAGGGAGATGGTTGGGGATATTGGGCAAGACTTGCAGGTAGGGGGTATGGGGATATTGGGCAAGACTTGCAGGTAGAGGGTATGGGGATATTGGGCAAGACTTGCAGGTAGAGGGTATGGGGATATTGGGCAAGACTTGCAGGTAGACGGTATGGGGATATTGGGCAAGACTTGCAGGTAGGGGGTATGGGGATATTGGGCAAGACTTGCAGGTAGGGGGTATGGGGATATTGGGCAAGACTTGCAGGTAGGGGGTATGGGGATATTGGGCAAGACTTTCAGGTAGGGGGTATGGGGATATTGGCAAGACTTGCAGGTAGGGGGTATGTGGATATTGGGTAAGACTTGCAGGTAGAGGGTATGGGGATATTGGGGCACGACTTGCAGGTAAGGGGTATGGGGATATTGGGCAAGACTTGCAGGTAGACGGTATGGGGATATTGGGCAAGACTTGCAGGTAGGGGGTATGGGAATATTGGGCAAGACTTGCAGGTAGAGGGTATGGGGATATTGGGCAAGACTTGCAGGTAGGGGGTATGGGGATATTGGCAAGACTTGCAGGTAGGGGGTATGTGAATATTGGGTAAGACTTGCAGGTAGAGGGTATGGGGATATTGGGCAAGACTTGCAGGTAGGGGGTATGGGGATATTGGCAAGACTTGCAGGTAGGGGGTATGTGAATATTGGGTAAGACTTGCAGGTAGAGGGTATGGGAATATTGGCCAAGACTTGCAGGTCGACGGTTTGGGAATATTGGGCAAGACTTGCAGGTAGAGGGTATGGGGATATTGGGCAAGACTTGTAGGTCGGGGGTATGGGGATATTGGGCAAGACTTGCAGGTAGAGGGTATGGGGATATTGGGCAAGACTTGCAGGTAGAGGGTATGGGGATATTGGGCAAGACTTGCAGGTCGAGGGGTATGGGGATATTGGGCAAGACTTGCAGGTAGAGGGGTATGGGGATATTGGGCAAGACTTGCAGGTAGAGGGGTATGGGGATATTGGCAAGACTTGCAGGTAGAGGGTATGGGGATATTGGCAAGCCTTGCAGGTAGAGGGTATGGGGATATTGGCAAGACTTGCAGGTAGGGGGTATGGGGATATTGGCAAGACTTGCAGGTAGGGGGTATGGGGATATTGGGCAAGATTTGCAGGTAGAGGGTATGGGGATATTGGCAAGCCTTGCAGGTAGAGGGTATGGGGATATTGGCAAGACTTGCAGGTAGAGGGTATGGGGATATTGGGCAAGACTTGCAGGTAGAGGGTATGGGGATATTGGCAAGACTTGCAGGTAGAGGGTATGGGGATATTGGGCAAGACTTGCAGGTAGAGGGTATGGGGATATTGGGCAAGACTTGCAGGTAGAGGGTATGGGGATATTGGCAAGACTTGCAGGTAGAGGGTATGGGGATATTGGGCAAGACTTGCAGGTAGAGGGTATGGGGATATTGGGCAAGACTTGCAGGTAGAGTGTATGGGGATATTGGCAAGACATGCAGGTAGGGGGTATGGGGATATTGGTAAGACTTGCAGGTAGAGGGTATGTGGATATTGGGCAAGACTTGCAGGTAGAGGGTATGGGGATATTGGCAAGACTTGCAGGTAGAGGGTATGGGGATATTGGCAAGACTTGCAGGTAGAGGTTATGGGGATATTGGCAAGACTTGCAGGTAGACGGTATGGGGATATTGGCAAGACTTGCAGGTAGCTTGTGTGTGGATGGGCGATGGATGAAGGTGATTGTTGCAGCGCAGAAGGTGGTTGTATGCACATGAGCTTCATCATCCTTGATAACATTTCAGTACGAGGAACTCGTAACTGCAAATTGACACTGAAACCGTGCCCGGAAGTAATAATTGAGCATTTACTCAAACACAGTAATGTATCAGAACAAAAAAACAAAATTCCTGTATAAATAAAGGATCCAGATAGGTTGGTTTACCTTGAATTGTGGGAAATATGTTGCAAATGTTAATTAGGGATCAGATGGGAGACTATTTAAATAAATTGAAACGAATTAAAGGTAATTAACACAGATTTAATAGGTGAGGAATGTTTCGCAAATCTTTTAGAGTTTTATAAAGCAGTTTCTGATTGAGTAGATGAGGGAATGGCAGATGACATAGTGTATCTAGACTTTAGGAATGTATTTGTTTCGATGCCACACAAGAGGTTGTTCGACTATTGGTCTTGTATTTTTGCAATTACACAAGCCTCTGTATTCCCGTCAGAGAAGCGACGGGTCTGGTATTCTTGTAAAAATAACAAGAATGACCACACTGTGTTCGCAACCTGTGACAAAAACTGGTGGCGGGACGATTTGGAAACACACATTTAATGCGCTATTAAATAATTAACCGGACCCCTATTATCCATGTCATCACCTCCACGGTTATATCAGCACGAGCTGATTTGTCACGTGGTCACGGATTGTTTAACCCCAATATGGCGCTGTTGAAAAATTACGTGTTGCTATTTTCTTAGTAATTTGCATAACGCAGCGCTTGATTACCATACATTCTGATTATTGTGCATTCTGACGGGCTTGATTAAATTTAAACCTTAATATTATTCGACGTATGATTAGATTTTTTTCGGGGTCGCTCATCGTGAATAACACTCGACCCAAACAAAACCAATGGAAATCTGATGCAACAAACCCAGGCAGTGTATAATCAGCAGAGGCTTCCAGGCCAAAATGTGCTAGGCCCACCAGAAAGCCAAAATGGCGGCCATATCATTTAGACTCGGTGCTATAGTGGGTGGAGTCAAGCGACACATGTGGGTGTGGTCTGGCAGATGTCCGACCCATGGGTGCACATTTCAAAAATCGACCCCCAACAAGAACCCCAACAAGAACAACAACAACAACAGCAGCAGCAGCAGCAATGACTGGGACATGTTGTAGGTAAAAAAATACTTTCACTTTAAATATTATTTTGTTTTCATGTATGGCATCTCCTCTCTCCCCTCATTGAGGATGTGTCTGTGGGATGAGCCAAATTTGTTTGGTCTGGTGTTGGGGTAGCACAGGTATGATTGGCCAAAAGGCCTCCTCATGCATCAACTTTCCTCGTTATTCATTGTTATTATTTGTACAAACAATTATAACACGTCGATGTTAATTTCTGCAAGCTATCAGTGATAATATGGTTACATGGGCATGAGTCGTTGATGAGTACAGATTTTGGCACAACCAGCTTGTCTCTGAACAAAGAGACTTTCCAAACCTGCCACTGCATGTTAGAGAACATTGACACCCAGATACCTTGACTGGCCAAGCTCAGCCACAAGCCCATGCTATCTGTGTTTCCCAGACTCACAACATCCTTTTTTAACCTGTCTGTTTTGTTTCACAACATGGCAATTTTTATTCTGTCATAAACAACACGTGTACCCCTTGGTGTTTGCGCCACTCGGTTCACATCCTATTGTCAACTGTTGAGTGCCACCTTTTCTTATCAAATTTATATATATATATATATACAGTGCATTCAGAAAGTATTCAGACCCCTTCACTTTTTTCACATTTTGTTATGTTGCAGCCTTATGCTGAAATCGTTTAAATTCATTTTTTCCCTCATCAATCTCCACTCAATACCCCATAATGACAAAGAGAAAACAGGATTTTCGAAAGTTTTGCAAATTTATTAAAAAGAAAAAACTGAAATATCACATTGACATAAATATTCAGACCCTTAAGTCAGTACTTAGTTGAAACACCTTTGGCAGCGATGACAGCCTCGAGTCTTCTTGGGTATGACGCGACAAGCTTTGCACACCTGGATTTGGGGATTTTCTGCTATTCTTCTCTGCAGATCCTCTCAAGCTCTGTCAGGTTGGATGGGGACCGTTGGTGGACAGCCATTTTCAGGTCTCTCCAGAGATGTTCGATTGGGTTCAAGTCAGGGCTCTGGCTGGGCCACTCAAGGACCTTCACAGAGTTGTCCGTAAGACACTCCTGCGTTGTCTTGGCTGTGTGCTTAGGGTCATTGTCTTGTTGGAAGGTGAACCTTCAGCCCAGTCTAAGGTCCTGAGCACTCTGTTTCAGGTTTTCATGAAGGATATCTCTGTACTTTGCTCCGTTCATTGTTCCCTCAACCCTGACCGGTCCCCCAGTCCCTGCTGCTGAAAAACACCCCCACAGCATGATGCTGCCACCACCATGCTTCACCGTTGGGATGGCATTGGGCAGGTGATGAGCGGTGCCTGGTTTCCTCCAGACATGACGCTTAGAATTGAGGCCAAACATTTCATTCTTGGTTTCATCAGACCACAGAATCTTGTTTCTCACAGTCAGAGAGTCCTTTAGGTGCTTTTTTGCAAACGCCAAGCGGGCTTTCATGTGTCTATCACTGAGGAGAGGCTTCCGTCTGGCCACGCTGCCATAAAGCCCAGATCGGTGGAGTGTTGCAGTGATGGTTGTCCTTCTGGAAGTTTCTCCCATCTCCACACAGGATCTCTGGAGCTCAGCCAGAGTGACCATCGGGTTCTTGGTCACCTCTCTTACCAAGGCCCTTCTCCACCGATTGCTCAGTTTGACTGGGCGGCCAGCTCTAGGAAGAGTCCTGGTTGTTCCAAACTTCTTCCATTTAAGAATTATGGAGGCCACTGTGCTCTTGGGAACCTTCGATGCAGCAGAATTTTTTTTGTAGGCTTCCCCAGATTTGTGCCTCGACACAATCCTATCTCTAAGCTCTGCAGGTAGTTCCTTCGACCTCATGGCTTGGTTTTTGCTCTGATATGCATTGTCAGCTGTGAGACCTTATATAGACAGGTGTGTGCCTTTCCAAATCATGTCAAATCAATTGAATTTACCACAGGTGGACTCCAATTAAGGTGTAGAAACATCTCAAAGATGATCAAGAGAATGGGAGGCACCTGAGCTAAATTTCAAGTGTCATAGCAAAGGGTCTGAATACTTATGTAAATGTGATATTTCAGTTTTTTCTTTTTCATATATTTGCAAAACTTTCTAAAATCCTGTTTTCTCTTTGTCATTATGGGGTACTGAGTGTCGATTGATGAGGGAAAAAATGAATTTAAACGATTTCAGCATAAGGCTGCAACATAACAAAATGTGAAAAAAGTGAAGGGGTCTGAATACTTTCTGAATGCGCTGTAGTTAGGGATTCCGGTTAGTTTTCCCCAGGACGTGATATTCCCTCTGTGATCTTCCCTTTACGTTTTGCTTACAAGGCCAGCCATGAAAATTCCCGATGAGGCTGTGCTCAGGGAAGTTCTACAACTAGCGCCGGCCCTATGAGCACTCATGGAAACTAAGCCCTGCCCACATGAATACGAGTGGAGGCGGGGAATCCATGGGCAGTCAAGAAAGGCAGTGAGGTGAGGCCACGCCCTGAGGAACATGATTCAACCATGGGATGTGGGCGGGGCGAACTCGGTTGCGGATGATACGATTGGTTCTGAGGACTAAAAAGGAAGAGTGTGTCTCTGTCTTGGCTTGACGAGCAAGGCGCTGGCCATTGTTGGTTCGGTTGGGTCATGGAGTTTGTGCGCTTTGGAGGAGAGCGAGCAGAGAGAGAGAGGGTCAATAGTAGCTCGGTCTTTGGTGGGCTGGAGGCCACACTGAACATCCCTAAGCAGTGGATAAGCCTAAAAGGACAACCTCTTGACTTTATTCACCTCATGTTCGTGGTGCCGACGCCATCTTGTGCCAGGTTCCCACCAAAAGGACATCTGAAAAAGGGATTTTATTATTTTATTTTACTTTCCCCTGTGTGCTCGTGTTCGTATTCGTGACTGTGTGTGAGGATGCTCAAAGTAGAGATTTTAGATTTTACGTCAACTTTTATTTTGACATTTTCGTTTTACATTTATTTTCATTAAATTATTTGTTGAATTTACAGTCGTGTCTGTTCGTTGTGGTTTCTGTATAAACCCGTGTGCTCCATTCAGATAAACTCCTCGCCGCCTTCCGTCCCGCGTGTGTGACAAAAGTACCGCCAACTTTCAGACTGCCGCCTCGAGAGTAAGAGGGACGTCCTCTCCTTAAGAAAATATGAAAAGTTTGGGTCGAGAGAAAGGTTATACTGGACATTTTGTCGCCAGTTCTCGAAAGACGTAAATGTTTCCTCTTGTTTGGGAGCCCTATGTGCCGCCGCCATATTGGGAGTGCGGAGTTCTTCGACTGTTTCGGGGAGCCGGTCGGGAATATACGCATGACCTCGTCGGTCAGGATTTACCGTTCGTTCGTCATCGGTTGTTGAACCAGCGGGCAAATGGGCTCAAAGACGCTGCCACCATGCCAGCGAAGGGTAAAAGCGTCTCCTTCCTTCGGAGGGAATGTCCAACCAAAACACGTTCAGGCTTTGTTATAACATCAGCTTTTAATCATCACACTTTATCGGATTACGTGGCAACATCACACCAAGATGATCAAGACACCGGAACTGCCGGGCCTCGCATGCGCAATCGCAATGATGCATGTCTACGTCACTTACCAACAACAGCAACCACATTAACAAAAAATGGCGTTGAGATTTTTCTGTATGCCAAATGCTGTAATTGTGGTGATTGACTTTGCCACTGGTGTGGAATGTTGCTTCATCAGAAAATGTCAACTCTTCGAGAAACTCAGGGCCGTAACCCGTAACTGAAGGCAAATTTTGGGTAGGCCTCAAGCCTTTCTAGGTAGGCCAGTGAGACACTTTAACAGGCTTGAATGTGACTACGTCTATAAAGTATGTACAATTAGAATGTGAGTACGTCTATAAAGTATGACAATTAGAGTTTGAGTACATCTATAAAGTATGTACAGTTAGAATGTGAGTACGTCTATAAAGTATGTACCATTAGAATGTGACTTCGTCTATAAAGTATGTACAATTAGAGTTTGAGTGCAATCTGTAAAATATGTACAATTAGAATGTGAGTACATCCATACAGTATGTACAATATAACAACCCTTTTCAAGGGCACAACGAAAAGACGCACTGGTTGGCAGAGGGAGAGAGCTAACGTCAGCCAACGAGCAATAAAACAACTGGCTCACGGACATTTTCCTTCTTCTCGCTTTGGCTTCTTTCCTGCCCAGACCTCCCTTCTGCCTTGCCTTTCTCTCCTTTGCGAACCGTGAATTGCCTGCGTTATGACCTTTACACGTCACCGGCACTTCTCCAATCAGCGACCTACTTCTTGGTAGTGGTTTTGCGCCTTCCGCACTGATTGACCGTGGTGTCAGCGGTCGGTGGAGAATCAGTGTGTCGCTCCTTCACCTTCCTTACCCCCAATCACGGGGAAGCTTTCTGTCCCTTCCCCGACAAATCACACATCCTTCCCTACTCGGCCAATCGGTGACCAGCTCTTTGCTCGCCTTTCCCCCTTGTCAATCAAGAGTCCTTCTGGGTGTGGCTATTGCCTGTCTGGGCGATGTCTGCCTGCCATGGTGCCGTAGTGTGTGGTCGCCTCCTGTTTGTTCTTTCGTCAGTCATTGTGAGAGGGGAATTTAATTAATGTGGTGCACTATTGGGCCAAGCTAATGTATGAGATGTGTTGCCATAAGGGACATGGGAATGATCACAGAGGTTTCACACACAATGGAGTTAGCATAATCCCGAGAACTATTTATCATGCCCCATTCATTCCTCGTAATGGGGACGAAGATACACCTTAATCCGAACAAACCGCCTAAACAAAACTTATTGCAGGTGAGGTTTCCTATCACGACAGCCGAAGCATGATACCTATGCAGATCCACCTAAATCTTGTGGACGTCACGGATTTTCGAAGCTCCACACGGTCTCCAGGTTTTCAAAGTTGTCATTGTTCACAATTGTATTTTGTCGAAACTATATTTATCTTTCGGTGTGTGAACCCATAGTGTGCCCCTTGGAAGTTTCTCGGTGTTTATCTTTCATAAATTAATCGTTTCTGTTTGCCGCGCTGTGTGTGAGGCCTTGCAGCCTCAGGCTTCCCCCTGCGAAGTTTGTTCCTTCCTTCGCTGTTTTTTCTAGGTTTTTGATTTTCCCTTCTCCCCCAAACTTCACCGAACATCTACTCTTTGTCTGACGTTGTAACCCCCCCCCCCCCCAAAAAAAAATTAAAAAATAAATAAATAAAAATAACTTTTATTTCCCCTTATACTCATGTGCTTTTGTCCCATCGTGTGCCCCTGTCCATGTGCGATGTCCCGCCCCGCCCCCATTAACCCCTTGCCTTCCACCTTTTGCCCTGTTCAGGTGACCCGTGGTTGTCCATCAAGGCCCTCTCCCCGTTGGTATTTTTGTGAATATAAGATTGTTCTTCACGGTTCTGTTTAAATATGTTTAAACTTTCCCCTGCAGTGTTTTATTCAGTGGTTTATTACAAAACGCTGTTTTTCTTCCTATTTAAAAGGCTCCTTTCAATTTCCTCTTCAACTCATTCCATTTCAGAAAAATATTCAATCTCTTATAATTCTTTCTCACGACATGCTCTAAATTCTCATTCGTTCCACCCCTCCTCCATCGTTCTTAAACGGATCGCTAACTTGAAAATCACAACAAACCCAATTTGTTATAAATGTTCATCTTTCACTAATCATCCACTTTCTAAACGTCCCCCTTGCCCCTCCCCTCCAAATCTTCCCCCTTGCCCCTCCCCTCCAAATCTACCCCCTTGCCCCTCCCCTCCGAATCTCCCCCATTGCCCCTCCACTCCAAATCTCCCCCCTTGCCCCTCCCCTCCTAAGCTCCCCCCTTGCTCCTCCCCTCCTAAACTCCCCCCTTGCCCTTCCCCTCCTAAACTCCCCCCTTGCCCCTCCCATTCAAAACTCCCCCCAAACCATCCCTCCCAAATTCTCCCTCCTCTCACCTCCTTCTCAAAGCTGCCTCCTCCCAACTTCGTCTCCCTTCTATCTCATAGTTCCACCTCCCCCAACCTTCTAGTTTCCTCTGCCCCCCCCCCCTTCAAACAATCCCTCACTGTGCCTCATCCCATCACCATCAAACCTTTCATCCTCCTCATCCTTCCCTTTCTTGTAACTCTTCTGTAACCTCTGACACACTATCAACTGCTCTTCCTACCTCCCCCTCTCATTCTTCATCTGACCCTACCCTTCCCCTCCCCTGTCCTGCACCCGATGCTCCCCCTCTCCCCTCATTAACGGTATGGACCTCAAACATCCGGGGCCTTCGCTCAAACCTGATTGATCTCTCCATTCAGGTTGCTTCTGACAATCCAGACTTGATCTGCTGAACAGAAACTTTCCTCCTTCAAGATGTCTCTGATTCCTTAATATCTCTTCCTGGTTACTCCCTCCTCCAGTATGATAGACCTGAGCCTCGTCCTGGTGGTGGGGTGGCTATCTTTATCAAAAACTCTCTTCCTCACTCTCCTTGCACTGCCCTCTCTCCACTCGACCCCCAGGAGTACCTCTGGCTATGGCTCCTCTCCACTCCCACCTTTTGTTCATAGGTGTTCTGTACCGTCCTCCAAACAGTGATGACTCCATTTACATTTCGCTGTCGGACAACATGGACCAACTTCTATCAACTCATCCAAACTCTCTCTTCCTCATATGTGGCGACTTCAACTGTCATCATGCCAGCTGGCTGGGTGTGGGTTCCTCTCTCACCAGCCATGGCACCTCAGCAAAGGACTTCTGCGACTCATTGCGACTGATACAATCTGTCAATTTCCCGACCCGGATCTCAGTCAATGGAGTATCTTCTCTTCTAGACTTGCTTCTGACTAGCTTCCCTGCAAATGTCTGCTGCTCTTCTTCTACTCCAATCGGTTCTTCTGATCATGTGCTTGTTAAAGTGGACGTCTCTCTGGCCATTCTCAGAGAGCCTCCTCAGCGAGGACGAGTCTGGCATTTCACTCAGGCTGACTGGCACGGTCTGCAAGCAGCCATCAATCATCTGGACTGGTCTCCCATCTCTACTGCCTCTGACATCAATTCTTCCTGGGAATTCTTCCAAAGCAAACTGCTCTCTCTCATGCACAGATTTATCCCATCTCATCTTCAGTTGTCTTAATGTTCCTCCCGTCCATGGTACACTGAATGTTGTGGTGAGGCAGTTGCCCTGAAACAACTTGCCTTTGCCTCTTGGAAGGCAAATCCAACTGAAGGCAATCTCAGTTCCTTCCACCAAGCTCGAAAAAAGTGTGTCTACCCTCAGGAGTGCCAGGAAGCACTATCTCTCCACACTCAAGCTTGAACTCTCAAACCTCTCTCCTTCCTCCAAATCCTGGTGGTGTCTGGTCAAATCCGTTTCTGGTGTTTGTTCCCCCTCCATCCCCTCCCTTACCTCAAATGGCTACACAGTTGACGCCGCACGTGACAAAGCCGAATGCCTCAACTCTGTGTTTGCCTCAAAATATTGTGTCCCAAACCCATCTCTCTCTGTTCCCACCTTTCCCAGTCGAACCCAACTGCTCCTGGACTCTGCGTCGTTCTCTCCTGACAAGGTGGAGAAGTTTTTGAGAAACCTCGACTCTGATTCTGCAACTGGACCAGACGGCATCAGCCCACGGGTCCTAAAATCCTGCTCTGCCGCTCTATCTCACCCTCTCTCTGTTCTTTTCACCCTCTCTTTTGCTCAAGGTCATCTGCCAGCATCTTGGAAATCAGCAAACATTACCGCTTGGAAACAAAAAAGGTGCAAAAACAGAACCTTGCAACTACAGACCAATCAGCCTGCTTCCAATTATCAGCAAAGTCATGGAATCCATCATTGCTTTGGATATCAAATCCTTCCTCTTCTCCAATGGCTTGATCTCTGATCATCAATTTGGATTCAGACCAGGTCATTCTACTATGGACATGCTGCTTGTGCTGTCTCACAATGGATGGAGGTCCTCAATGCCAAACAGGAAATCAGAGCTGTCTCACTTGACACATCACCTGCCTTTGATACGGTCTGGCACACAGCTCTGCTCACCAAACTCTCCTCCTATGGTATCCATGGAAATCTCCACTCATGGCTTGCGGACTTCCTCTCTGGTCGTAGGCAACGTTTGGCCCTGAAAGGATTTCTCTCATCTCCTCTTCCTGTTCTGGCTGGAGTTCCCCAAGGTAGTGTTCTGGGCCCTGTGCTATTTCTGGTCTTCATCAATGATCTCTGCGACTCGCTGGAAAATCCTCTCTATCTCTTTGCTGATGACTCCACTATCTGCCACTCAAATCCTCATCCCTCAGATCGGCAGTCTGCAGCTTCCTCACTCTCTGCAGACCTGGACAAAATCACAGACTGGTTAAACAAGTGGAACATGTCTTTCAATCCTGACAGATCTCACACTATTACAATGTCTCTCCAAAAGGACCGACTGGAAAACCCTCCAATCTACTTTCTGAACAATCCTCTCCAAGAAGTTCTGTCGCTCAAGCTTTTGGGTCTCACTATCTGCCATGATCTTTCTTGGGAAATCCACATTTCCAAGCTGGCCTCCAAAGTGAGTCGCCGACTGGGCATCCTCCGTCGTGCGAAGTCCTTCCTTGGCACACCTGAGCTCCTCACCACATACAAGGCTTTCATCCGCAGCTCAATGGAATACTGTTTCCCCCTCTGGGCTGGTGCTCCTGCCTCACACCTAGCTCGGCTTCACGCTGTTGAAACCAAAGCTTTCAGAATCATTGGAATCTCCTGCGATGAATTTAACTCCGAGGGCCTTTCACTCACTCACCGCAGGCAGGTTGGTGGTCTTTCTGTCTTCTACAGACTCCTCTCCGGCCTTGCTCCCCCAGCTCTCTCTGTGTTCTGTCCCCCCAATATTCCTTCAGGTCGCACAAGATCTGCCTGCAACCCTCTTATGGTTAAACTGCCAAAATCTAGGCTCACTGCTCACCTTCACTCTTTCATTCCCCTTTTCTCCCGCCTCTGTAACAAACTCCCCCACTCCCTCCAATGCCACTCCTCCCTCCAGGTCTTCAAAACAGCTGTTCACCACCATCTCTTATCTTCCCCATCCAAAACCTTGATCTTTTCTACCCCCGCTAATTCACCCCAGATAAACTTTTTCTTTTTTTTAAAATTCCAACTTCTTTCCTGGAAGTCCTTGCAGTGTTCATATGTTTTATACCTCTCCCACTTCCCCCCAAGCCACCCCCCTCCCACATATCTCCCAATGTCCCTGCTCTCAAATGTTGTGTTTGTGTCCTTCCCCCTCTATCCCCATCTTGTCTACCGCTCCCCTTATTTGTTGTGTTTTATGTGTTGGTTTGACTTTTTGTGTGATTAATGTTAGCTCTTTCACGAGCCTCGATCTTGTATGCAAAAAAAAACAAGACAAAAACGATATAAGCCCCTACCCAACCGACATAACAGTATGTACATTTAGAATGTGACTACGTCTATAAAGTATGTACATTTAGAATGTGAATACATCCATAAAGTATGTACACTCATAATGTGACAACGTCTATAAAGTACGTACCATTAGAATGTGACTACGTCGATAAAGTATGTGCATTTAGAATGTGACTACGTCGATAAAGTATGTACATTTAGAATGTGAGTCCGTCTTTAAAGTATGTCCATTTAGAATGTGAGTACGTCTGTAAAGTATGTACATTTAGAATGTGAGTACGTCTATAAAGTATGTACATTTATAATGTGAGTACGTCTATAAAGTATGTGCATTTTGAATGTGAGTACGTCTATAAAGTATGTACATTTATAATGTGAGTACGTCTATAAAGTATGTACCATTAGAATGTGACTATGTCGATAAAGTATTGTTACAGACGCGGTTTTGGATGTTAGTTTACCGAGCGGTTTGGTATGACCGCGTCTGCACAGTTTACCCGATTATACTCGAACGTTGGCCGAGTCGCGCTACGCTAGATCAATGAAGGAAAGGACACAACGGCTGGGTTAGATGACACGACACCAGGGGTACAGTTCTCAAGACCTCCGGAGGAGGTTATAATATTTGTATGCGGAACGTTCAGATTACAAGGACAAGAGGTACAGCATAGGAAGGTAGGCACTTAGACACACTTATCTAAATCCCAACAGACCACAGATAAACGGGACAAGACTGACTCACACAGGGATTGATGGCAAGGAAGGGCAGGTAGTCGATGGACAGCACAAGGTGCACCTTGGCTCAGGGACAGGATAGCGCGGTCCAAAAGATGCAGGGAGGTATCGTCGCGCTGGAGGTGGCGTCTGTTTCTCCTCAAGCTCGGGGCGCATCTCACGTCACGTCCGGTAAGTGGCTGCGTATATCCAGCGGGGAGTGACACGCCCTCGGCTCGTTACCTCCGCCCCAGATGGAATCGGCCCGCCGCTTCTTTTTGGGTGCGGGGGGGTTACCGGGCTCCGCCCTTGACGAGGAGCTGACAGCCAGCCCCTTCGTGATAACCCCGTAACCTGGAGGTAACCTGGAGCACATGGGCAATGGCGGCTAACCGAGCCGGAGTGAGGACGCACACTCCCCGCGCGCTGTTGTTGTAGTTGTTGTTGTTGTTGTAGTTTCATGAGGAAGATGGGAGGAGGTATGGGGAGGTCCTAAACTCACTACTGGTGCCATACAATCACATTCTGGTGCAACGAAGAGTCAGAATTAATGGAAACGAGTCCTTAACTGACATAGACTAAGAATAACTAGCAAGATGTCCTATAGTTGTCTACGTGAGATGCGGTGAACCTGGGCACGACATTTAATGGGGGAAAAAGGGGAAGGTCGGGGCTACAGAGTGTTGTTTACAGACAATGGGACTAGGGAATGGGGGATTGGGGATAGTTGGGGAGTATTGGGGAAATAGGGGAATATTTACAAGCGGATATGGATGGAGGCCAAATCCCATATCCGCAACAGTATGTACATTTAGAATGTGAGTACGTCTATAAAGTATGTACCATTAGAATGTGACTACGTCTATAAAGTATGTACAATTAGAATGTGAGTATGTCTATAAAGTATGTACAATTAGAATGAGAGTACGTCTACAAAGTATGTCCCATTAGAATGTGACTACTTCGAAAAGTATGTTCAATTAGAATGAGAGTATGTCTATAAAGTATGTTCAATTAGAATGTGAGTACGTCTATAAAGTATGTACAATTAGAATGTGAGTACATCTATAAAGTATGCACAATTAGAATTTTAGTATGTCTATAAAGTATGTACAATTAGAATGTGAGTACGTCTATAAAGTATGTCCATTTAGAATGTGAGTACATCTATAAAGTATGCACAATTAGAATTTTAGTACGTCTATAAAGTATGTACAATTAGAATGTGAGTCCGTCTTTAAAGTTTGTCCATTTAGAATGTGAGTACGCCTGTAAAGTATTGTTGCGGTTTTGAGAACCCACACTTGTAAATATGACATTAAAGGGGTTAAAGGTTGCACCCCATAGTTAGGCCACAAGCAGCACGTAGGTCACCATAGGACTTCATTTATTTCATTAGTATGTGTATAGGTAAGGCCATGTTTCCAATAGTTGAATCTGCGTTGTGTCAATCAAATAAGAAGTAGGTCCCCATTCCATTCATTTTGCCAGCCTCCCTCTCCAAGCGACGCCATTAAGCGCGCCCTCCTGTCTGTGCCCCATGGCCCTTTCCAATTTGGTGCGCTCCTTGGCCAGCAGCAGCAGCCTTAGCTGCTCGCAACCACGCTGGGCTTCCGCCCAAACGCCGCCATAAGCCACGAGGTGAGGCCTGGAAAAAGGGGGCGGAACGCCAGGAAGAAGGTGTGGCCACGTCAACCCACCATCAGGGCGTGGCCGGTAAGCGATGCCCAGCCAACCAGGGCTGAGGTAGGATCGCCTGATAGGCGTGGCTTTTGGGCTCGCGGAGCGATCGCTGCTTGAATTATAAAAGGGCGAACGCAAAGCCCTTTGAGAGGACTAATGCGCTTGATTGGTTGTGACAGGACTTACCAGAGGACTCTTGTTGGAAGCGCGCTTGGTAAAAGAACTCGTGGTTCTATGCGCTTTGCGAAAGGACTTGCTCGCTGGCACTGATTTGAGAAGGCTTATTGGGGAGAGCGCACATTTCACAGGACTGCAAGGAAACGCTCTGATAAGAGAACTGCCCAGGACTACTGTGATTAAAGAGGGCTCGCTGGCGTTGGGAGTTAAAGGCAGGACTTTGAAGAGGGGGCGTTTGGCACGAGTGTGCACGTATTACATACGCCGCTAGGACACCAGCCTTCCCCCCGTTATATAATTGTCCGTTCGCGTTCCACTACACGCGAAGCTGCCTGCCGGGTTTCGTCCGTTGGACCGGAGCCTGGATCGGAGCCGGGCTGGAGCCTGGACGTGTTTGTGACCATCAACCATCTGCAATCCCCGTGTGAGTGTCTGAGACGGGCCCGTTTGTCCTGGGGTATTAAGAATAAGACTGTTTAAGGCTGCCCTGTGTGCTTCTTCTTCCTCTTCCTATCCTGTACATTTCTTTCGTTTCCTCTTCTTCTTTCTTTGTACATAATTAATAAACCAATCTTTGTTCTTCCTATTTTCTGGGTTTCCTCTTATCCGATCGCATCCGTCTTTTCTCCATTGGGTAAACGTGGCACGATTGGAACCGCTATAATCGGGTCTAGTCATTTGTTAACACCTCGGATCGCGGATTGTTATCCGCTCGACATTTTCCATCATATCCGTGGTTCGAGCGGGAGTTATTCCCTCGTTTCCTGCCGGCGTTAGTAATTAGGTAGTAGTGAACCCCTAGGCCTAACAAACCCTACCTAACGCGGAGCCTGGATCGGAGCCGGGCTGGAGCCTGGACGTGTTTGTGACCATCAACCATCTGCAATCCCCGTGTGAGTGTCCGATCCAGGCTCATGACTACGTCGATGCCGGGAAGGACGTTATAACTTCCAGGACTCGCGTCGGCAAGATAAAAGGACAAGGGGATTACCCCCCCCCCCCCCCCCCCCCGATAAGGTGAGAGCCGATGTCCGAGATCCGCAACAGCATGTACATTTAGAATGTGAGTACGTCTTTAAAGTATGTACATGTAGAATGTGACTTTGTCTGAAAGTATGTATCTTTAGAATGTGAGTACGTCTATAAAGTATGTACATTTATAATGTGACAACGTCTATAAAGTATGTACCATTAGAATGTGACGACGTCGATAAAGTATGTACATTTAGAATGTGAGTACGTCTATAAAGTATGTACAATTAGAATGTGAGTACGTCTATAAAGTATGTACATTTAGAATGTGACTACGTCGATAAAATATGTTCATTTAGAATGTGACTACGTCGATAAAGTATGTACATTTAGAATGTGACTTCGTCAATAAAGTATGTACATTTAGAATGTGAGTACGTCGATAAAGTATGTACATTTAGAATGTGACTACGTCTATAAAGTATGTACACTTAGAATGTGAGTATGTCTATAAAGTATGTACAATTAGAATGTGACAACGTCTATAAAGTATGTACATTTAGAATGTGAGACGTCTATAAAGTATGTACCATTAGCATCTGAGTACGTCTATAAAGTATGTACATTTAGAATGTGAGTACAAATGTAAAATATGTGCAATGAGAATGGCAGTCAGTCTTTAAAGTATGTCCATTTAGAATGTGAGTATGTCTTTAAAGTATGTCCATTTAGAATGTGAGTATGTCTATAAAGTATGTACATTTAGAATGTGACTACGTCTATGAAGTATGTACAATTAGAATGTGAGTATGTACATCTAAATGTATGTTCAATTAGAGTTTGAGTTCATCTATAAAGTATGTACAATTAAAATGTGAGTATATCTATGAAGGATGTACAATTAAAATGTGAGTACATCAATAAAGTGTGTCCAATTCGAGTTTGAGTACATCTATGAAATATGTACAATTAGAATGTGATTACATCTATAAAGTATGTACATTTAGAATGTGAGCACGTCTATAAAGTATGTACATTTAGAATGTGAGTTAGTCTATAAAGTATGTACAAGTAGAGTTTAAGTACATTTATAAAGTATGTACAATTTGAATATGAGTACATCTATAAAGTATGTACAATTAGAATGTCTGTACATCTATAAAGTATGTACAATTAGAATGTCAGTACATCTATAAAGTATTGTTACGTTTGTGGGGGTAGGTAATGAAATACCTTCGTCCAGGTATAATTGCATGGGGTAGCATGCTCCGTATGGCGTGTAGGCACCTCAATGTAACTAAGCAGGCCCGGATGTTGCGTAAGTGTATATTTGTCTCCATGCGAGTGGTGGAGCTATGCTAATTAGTTAGTGTGGCAGGGTAGATTCCCTGTGTATGGTCCTGCAATTAGAATGTGAGTACATCTTTACACTAGTTACCATAAAACCACACAAAACAGGTCCTGGAGAAGATTTGCAATCTTCGATTGCTCTTTCTATTTTCATTTGTGGGGAAAACATTAAAGACTTTATTTGGGATCAGATAGGGAACCATTAAAAATCTAATTAAAGGCAGTCAACCTGATTTACCAAAGGAAGATAATGTTTTACAAATCTTTTGGAGTTATATGAAGCAGTTTTATGATTGGGTATATAAGGGAAGTGCAGTGGATGTAGTATATCAAGTCTTTCAAAAGCCATTTGATAAGGTATCACATGGAAGGTTGATAGTCAAGGTGAGGAATTGCGGAATGGGCTGTAAAGTATAGCGAACTTGGTTGAAACTGGCTTAATGATAGAAAGCAAAGAATTGCTGTGAATGGGAGAATGTCGAGCTGTGAGGTTGTAATTTGTGGGGTACCTGAATAATTAGTTAGAGGAGCATCAATATTTATAATTCACATCAATGATTTGAACATTTTTTTTTATTGTGCACAGAGTCTATACTCATGGACGAGCTGAAACAAGGAATGGACCAGGACGCAACCGAACTAAAATAACAGTTCAGATATATATAAATATATATATATTTATTTATATATATATATTTATTTATATATATATATATATTTATATATAGATATATGTTTATTTATTTATATATATATATATATATATATATATATTTATATATATTTATTTATATATATATATATATATATATATATATATATATATGTATATATTTATATTTATATTTATATATATATTTATATATATATTTATAAATAGATGTAGATATAGATATAGATGTACATGTCCACATAGATGTAGGTGTAGGTGTAGATGTAGATAGATAAAGAACAGGGTCGAGGGATAAATTGGAGACTTAGAAGAATAAACGACGTGGGCCAAAATGAGAGCAAGGGGAAGATACAGGGGGTGAAAAAGATGGATACAGCCACAAAATCTCAATCACAGAAGTGGAAGGAAAAACTTGGAAAGAAGTAGAAAGCAAAGAAAAAAATACAATACAATTTTACACTAAAAAACATAAATAAACAAATGAAGAGGAGGGTGAGGGAGTTGTGGGAAAGCCAGTAAAGAGGTGAGCTTGTGGAGGGTTAACGAGGGTAGAAAAGGCCCATGGTCGTATATGGGGGATGACCTGAGATGGTGGAGAACAGCTGTCTTGACGTCGAGTCTTGTCTTCAACAACTATAGCTGGCTGTTTTGAAGGATAAGAGTCAGCTTTCCAAATTTGCAGATAATTCGAAGCTTGAAGGTAAGGGAAATGTGAATGGGGGATGGGGTTTGTGAAGTGGGAGAGGGGGAGGATCACATTCAGGAAAGTCTACATACCTTCATAGATTGGGCAAACGATTGGCAGGCACAGCTTAACTTCAGGAAATGTAAGGTTCTGGGGATGGGCAAGAATAATGAAAGGAGTGATTCTCGAATATAAGGGGCAGTCTTGGAACGTAAGACCCAGGAGAAGAATCTGGGAGTGGTAATATATGTGGGGGTAATGTGGTAATGCACAGCACAGTACCACGAGGGTGATACAGGTAAACCTTGGCCCAGCTAACACACAGATGTTGGTTCAACGTTGACAAATCAACGTTGCCTTGACACCACATTGGGAACATTGGACCGACGTTGGAGATATGCTCTGTGACGGTTCCGACCTTTGTCGATTCATTGCCAATGTTGGCCCAACATCGGTGTGCTTGTTGGGAAGGGTTTTCACTCGGAGTAGTTAATGCATGAAATGGTCTACCTGGAAAGCTAATGGCAGCAGAAACAGTAAATAGATTTAAACTGGAATTAGATACGTATCTAGAACCATTGGTGATGGAGGGGTACGTGGCTATTGGTGGAACTGGTGGGTAGCTTGTTGGGGATGGGTCATTGTGTACAAGAGGTGTCTGAAAGGAAGAAAGGCCGAAGGGGTCCAAAGGGTTAAAGGGGTCTATAAGGGTATTAAAGGTTCTAATTAGGTCTAAAGGGTATGTTCCCATACCCATAGTCGTTAAGGTCTAAAAGGTCTAAAACACCTTACCCAGTTAAGGTCTAAAAGGGGTGTAAAGTGGTATAAAGGTCTGAATGGTTTAATGAGTCTAAAGGGTCAAGGGGTCTGAAATGGTATAGGCCTATGGGTCTAAAGGGTAATATGTTCGAATATACATGAGGTGTCTAAGGGTCTAAAGGGTTATGCAAAGAGGTAGAAAGGTCTAATGGGTCGAAGGAGTCTAAAGGGTCTAAAAGGTCAGTAGGTCTTAAAGGGTCTAACGAATAATATGTTACAATAGTTTTTATGGGTCTAGTGGGTCTAAAGGGGGTGTAGAGGTCGAAAAGGATTACGGCTTCTTAAGGTGTCTAAGGAGTTGAAAGCATATAAAGGGTTCTAAGCAGTTCAAGGGATGGAAAGGTCTTGCGGCTTTAGGGGGTCTAAAATATCTAAAGGGTTCCAAATCGGTCGAAAGGGTTTGCAGGTGTAAGGGCTTCAAAGGGACGATAGGGGTCTAAAGTGTACATGGGTCTAAGGCATCATAACCATAAGAAGTCGAATTGAGCTATGGGGTCTAAAGGTCTAGTGGGTACGTTCCAATAATAGTAAGAGTCTAAGGGGTCGAAAGGGTCAATAGGGTCTCATCTGCAGCTTGATAGTGTACTGCTCTCCCCTCTGGGTTGGCGTACCTGCCTCACACCTTGCTCAGGTTGACGCCAGGGAATCCAAGACCTTCAAGATCATTGGGATCTCCTGTACTGAATATGGGTCTGTGGGTCTGTCACTTCGTCATTACCAACAAGTCAGTGGTCTCTCTGTCTTCTTCCGCCTCCTTTCTGGTCTTGCACCCTCTGCCCTCTCTGTGCTTTGTCCCACCCCAGGTATCTGTGCTTTGTCCCACCAGAATCACTGCTCACCTCCATTCATTGGTTTTTTCCTGCTCTTGGAACCAGCTTCCACATTCTCTTCATTCTCTTTCGTCCCTCCAAGTCTTCAAGACAGCTGGTCACCAATATCTCAAGTCACCCTCCATCCAAAACGAGTTGGTCTTTTCTACGCCCGTTAAACCACCCTCACCCCGCAAATTTTGCTTCTGTATTCATCTTGTCCATCTCTTGCATTTTCCCTACCCCAAATCGTTGCCTACGTCCTTGGTTTGTCCGTCTCCATTTTCTCCGTCGGCCCTGCTGTTGGCATCTCCCCCTTCATTTGTGCTTTTTTTTGTTGTTGCGTCTTCATCCGTTCTCTGTCTCTTCCATGAGCCTTGACTCTGTATACAAACAAAAAAAAATGGCATCTGAAGGTCTAGATCATTGGGGTCTAAATCTAAATGATGTAAATTATTAGAGGCAACGAAAGCGTCTAAAATGTCAAAATGGTCTCAAAGGCTCTTAAAAAGCCGAAAGGATCTAAAGGTCTAGACTCTTAAGGGTCCAAAGGGGTATAAGCAGTTTAAAATGGTCTAAATATTTAAAAGTTACGTTCAAACAGTACGTAATTAAAAGACAACGTCATTGTGCAACTGATGGTCAAACAGTACGTAATTAAAAGACAAAGTCATTGTGCAACTGATATTCAAACAGTACGTAATTAATAGACATTGTCATGGTGCAACTGATGTTCAAACAGTACGTAATTAATAGACATAGTCACGGTGCAACTGATGTTCAAACAGTACGTATTTAATAGACATAGTCATTGTGCAACTGATATTCAAACAGCATGTAATTAATAGAGAAGTCATATTGAGGAGATCTCGCGAGATCTTGCCGGGGAGGTCACGGCTTTTCGAAGCTGTCCATGCTCTCCAAGCACCACGCTTGAAGTTAAGTAATTGTTCACAACTGTATTTTTGTCGAAACTGTATTTATCTTACGTGTGTGTACCTATAGTGTGTCCCTAAGAAGATTCTCGGTGTTAATCTTTCATACCTGTATAAAATAGTCGAGTATTTCGTGCCGCGTAATTTGCGACCTCGTTCTTTAAGCTTCCTACCTTGAGGCTTTGTTTTCTCTCAGCGGTCGATTGTGGTCCTTCTACTTCGTTCTCTCAGTTTTTCACAGTCTTTTCACCCCATACTTCCTTGTTTAAAATCTCAACTAAAAAAAAACAAACAAAAAAAACAAAACATTTCCTTCTTTGTTCTTTTCGTTCGTTCGTTCTTCGACCACGTGTTTCACCCCCATTTCACCCCTTTTTTACCCCATTCCCCCAGATAGTTTTCACTGTGCAAATCAAAATTTTCAAATACATGCTGTTTTCACCCCCCCCCCCCCCCCTCCAGCGTCCTTAAACGTATCTCTGACTCAGAGGTCACAAGAAACTCATTTTGCAATAAATGTTCGTTTCCCATTAATCATACAACACCTTCTAAAATCCAAACTCACCCCTCCCCTCCAAATCCTCCCCATTACTCATCGCTTTCAAATCTCCCCCCTTGCCCCTTCCCTCCTAAACTCCCCCCTCACCTCCTAGACTCCCCCTCCCCTCCTAAACTCCCCTCACCCCTCCCCTCCAAATCTCCCCCATCTCCCATCCCTTTCAAATCCCCCCCTTGCCCCGTCCCTTAAAATCTCCCCACCCTCATTTTTTCTCCATTTCCCCCCCTCTCACTCCTCCTCCTCAAAGCATCCTCCCCGCTTCTTCCCCCTTCCAACTCTCACCTCCATCTCCCCCAACCTTCTTCGTCGCTCTTCCCCCCCCCCCCCCTCAAATAACACCTCACTGTTCCTCACTGAATCACCATCAAACCTTCTGTCCGCCCCATTCTTCCCTTTCTGCAAGCTATTATGTAATCGCTGACACACTTTCAACAGCTCTCCCTACCTCTTCCTCCTCTTCCACATCTTACCCTACCCCTCCCCCTCCCCCCCCCCCTGTTCTGTATCCGATTCTCCCCCTTCCTCTTCATTGACGGTCTGGACCTCAAACATCTGGGCCCTTCGCTCAAACTTGACTGATCTCTCCATGCAGGTTGCTTCTGACAAACCAGACTTGATCTGCTTAACAGAAAATTTCCTCCTTCATGATGTCTCTGATTCCTTAATATCTCTCCCGGGTTACTCCCTCCTTCGGTATGATAGACCTGAGCCTCGTCCTGGAGGTGGGGTTGCTATCTTTATCAAAAACTCTCTTCCTCACTCGCCCTGCACTGCCCTCTGTCCACCTCACCCCCAGGAGTACCTCTGGCTACGGCTTCCCCATTCGCTCCCACATTTTGTACATATGTGTTCTGTACCGTCCACCAAACAGTGATGACTCAATCTACATCTCGCTGTCTGATAATATGGACCAACTTCGATCGACTCATTCCAACTGTCTCTTCCTCATATGTGGTGATTTCAATTGTCACCATGCCAGTTGGCTGGGTGTGGGTACCTCTCTCACGAGCCATGGCTCCTCAGCAAAGGGCTTCCGCGACTCACTGGGACTGACTCAATCTGTCAATTTCCCGACCCGGATCTCAGTCATCGGAGCATCTTCTCTTCTCAACTTGGTTATGACTAACTTCCCTGCAAATGTCTGCTGCTCTTCTTCTGCTCCAATCAGCTCATTTGATCATGTGCTTGTTAAAGTGAACATCTCCGTGACCATTCATAGAGAGCCTCCTCAGCGTCGACGAGTCTGGCATTTCACTCAGGCCAACTGGCATGGTCTTCAGGCAGCCATCAATCATCTGGACTGGTCTTCCATCTCTACCGCCTCTGACATCAACTCATCCTGGGAATTCTTCCGAAGTAAGTTGCTATCTCTCTCATGCACAGATTTATCCCATCTCGTCTTCAGTTGTCATACCCTTCCTCCCGTCCATGGTTCACGGAATCTTGTGGTGAGGCAGTTGCCCAGAAACAACTTGCCTTCGCCTCCTGGAAAGCAAATCCAACGGAAGGAAATCTCATTTCCTTTCTCTAAGCCCGAACCAAGTGTGTGTCCACCCTCAGGAGAGCCAGGAAACAATATCTCTCCTCTCTCAAGACTGAACTCTCAAAACTTCTCCCTCTTCCAAATCCTGGTGGCGTCTGGTCAAATCTGTTTCTGGTGTTTGTTACCCCTCCGACCCCTCCCTTACATCAAACGGCTACACAGTTGACTCCGCACATGAAAAAGCTGAATGCTTCAACTCTGTGTTTGCCTCTAAATCTTGTGTCCCAACCCCATCTCTCTCTGTACCCACCATACCCAGTCGTACCCAGCTGCTCCTAGATTCTGTGTCCTTTTCTCCTGACGAGGTGGAGAAGTTTCTGTCAACCCTCGACTCTGATTCTGCAACTGGACCTGACGGCATCAGCCCACAGGTCCTAAAATCCTGCTCTGCCGCTCTTTCACTCCCTCTCTCTGTTCTCTTCACCCTCTCTTTTGCTCAAGGTCATCTGCCATCAGCTTGGAAATCAGCCAACATCACCGCTTTACACAAAAAGGTGCAAAAACAGATCCTTGCAACTACAGACCAATCAGCCTTCTCCCAATTATCAGCAAAGTCATGGAATCCATCATTGCTTCGGATATCAAATCTTTACTCTTATCCAATGGATTGATCTCTGACCATCAATTTGGTTTCAGACCACGTCACTCTACTCTGGACATGCTGCTTCTGCTGTCTCAACATTTGATGGAGGTCTTCAATGCCAAAGAGGAAATTAGAGCTGTCTCTCTTGACATATCACGTGCTTTTGATACGGTCTGGCACCCCGCTCTGCTCACCAAACTCTCCTCCTATGGTATCCATGGAAATCTTCACGCATGGCTG
Source organism: Myxine glutinosa (assembly GCF_964187855.1). Taxonomy (NCBI): domain Eukaryota; kingdom Metazoa; phylum Chordata; class Myxini; order Myxiniformes; family Myxinidae; genus Myxine; species Myxine glutinosa. The sequence continues at coordinate 201,187,500 of NC_136264.1, read as the reverse complement.
GCGGACGTCCTCTCTAGTCGTAGTCAATGTGTGGCCCTGAATGGGTTTCTCTCATCTCCCCTCCTGTTCAGGCTGGAGTTCCCCAAGGCAGTGTTCTGGGCCTTGTGCTTTTTCTGGTCTTCATCATTGATCCCTCTGACTCTCTTGAAATCCTTTCTACCTCTTTGCTGATGACTCCACTCTCTGCCACTCCATTCCTCATCCCTCAGATCGGCAATCTGCAGCCTCCTCACTCTCTGCAGACCTGGACAAAATCACAGACTGATCAAAGAAGTGGAACTTGTCTTTCAATCCTTTCAAATCTCACACTATTACTATGTCTCTCCAAAAAGACCGACTGGACAACCCTCCCATCTACTTTCTGAACAATCCTCTCCAAGAAGTTCTGTCACTCAAGCTTTTGGGTCTCACTATCTGCCATGCTCTTTCCTGGGAAAACCACATTTCCAATCTGGCCTCCAAAGCCAGTCGCCGACTGGGCATCCTCCATCATGCGAAGTCCTTCCTTGGCACACCTGAGCTCCTCACCACATTCAAGGCTTACATCCGCAGCTCAATGGAATACTTTTCTCCCCTCTGGGCTAGTGCTCCTGCCTCACATGTAGCTCGGCTTCACGCTGTTGAAACCAAAGCTTTCAGAATCATTGGAATCTCCCGCGATGAAGCTAACTCCGAGAGCCTTTCACTTACTCGCCGCAGGCAGGTTGGTGGTCTTTCTATTTTCTACCGATTCCTCTCTGGCCTTGCTCCCCCAGTTCTCTCTGGGTTCTGTCCGCCAAATATTCCTCCAGTCGCACAAGATCTGTCTGCAACCCTCTTATGGTTAAACTGCCAAAATCAAGACTTGCTGCTCACCTTCACTCCTTTTGCTCAAGGTCATCCACATTCCACATGCCTTCATTTCTCTTTTCTCCCGCCTCTGGAACAAACTCCCTCACTCTCTTCAATCCCACTCCTCCTTCCAGGTCTTTAAAACAGCTGTTCACCACCATCTCTTATCTTTCCCCAACCAAAACCTTGATCTTTTCGACCCCGCTAATTTAACCCCAGATCCACTTTTTTGAAATCCTGACTTCTTTCCTGGAAGTCCTTGCAGTGTCCTTGTGTTTTATACTTCTCCCTCCTCTCCCCTCCCCTTCCACGTCCCCCCCCCCCCCAAGCCCTCTCACTCCCACAGATCTCCCGATGTACCTGCTGTCAAAAAATGTTAACTCTTTCACGAACCTCGATCCTGTATACAAAAAAATAAAATAAAAGGCACTGTGTGAACTGATGTTCAAATAGTACGTATTTAATAGACATAGTCATTGTGCAACTGATATTCAAACAGCATGTAATTAATAGAGAAGTCATTGTGCAACTGATGTTCAAACAGTACGTAATTAACGGACACAAATACATAACGTAACTTTTCCCCCAGACAGACATACAGACAAGAATGGGTTTTTGCAGTACATACATACTGTATATATGCATATTTAAGGCGTTGATAGGTATCTTCACATGTGGGTTTCAGAAGGTGGAACGGAGCATTCCCAGGTCTTGATGTATCCACCTTCGTGTGTTTGTGGGTGTGTTTGTGTGAGTGTGTGTGTGTATATATATAATATTATATATATATACTAGCTGAGGTACCCGGCTTCGCCCGGGTTGAATAAGAATAAGACAAATATATGATGAAAAGAACATGTATATTTTAGAGCAATATCACAGTACATTTCCTACATGACGTTTTGTCAATTTTCAATTTCTCAAACCTCTTGGTATACAACATTCTGGTTTTCTTACTTGGTGCCAAGACATAAAGATTGCTTGGTTTTCCAACCCTCGAGCAGCCCACGTACAGCTGGCCATGGGAAGTACCCGGCATTGCCCGGCGGGGGAAGGGAGTGGAGGAGGAAGGGGAGGGGAGGCGAACGGGGGGGAGGGGAGGAGAGGGTGGGAGGGGAGAAGAGGGGGGGGGAGAAGAGGGGGGAGGGGGAGGAGGAGAGGGGAGGGGGGAGGGGAGAAGAGGGGGGGAGGGGAGCAGAGGGGGGGAGGGGAGGAGGAGAGGGGAGGGGGGAGGGGAGGAGGAGAGGGGAGGGGGGAGGGGAGGAGGAGAGGGAGGGGGGAGGGGAGGGGAGGGGAGGAGGAGAGGGGAGGGGGGAGGGGAGGGGAGGGGAGGAGGAGAGGGGAGGGGGAGGGGAGGGAGGGGGGAGGGGGAGTGGAGGGGAAGGGGAGGGGAGTGGAGGAGGGAGGGGAGGGAGGGAGAGGAGGAGGGGAGGAGGAGAGGGGAGAGAGGAGGGAGGGGGAGGGAGGAGAGGGGGAGAGAGAGAGGGGAGGGGGAGGGGGAGGAGGAGGGGGAGGGAGGGAGGGAGGGGGGAGGAGGGGGAGGGGGAGGGGAGGAGAGGGGAGTGGGGGAGGTGAGGGGGAGGGGGAGGGGGTGGAGGGGAAGGGGAGGAGGGGGCAGGGGAGGGGAGGGAGGGGGGAGGGAGTGGAGGGGGGAGTGGAGGAGGGGAGGGGAGTGGAGGAGGGGGGAGTGGAGGGGGAGAGGAGAGGGGGGGAGGGGAGTGGGAGGGGGGGAGGGGAGAGAGAGGGGGAGGGGAGGGAGAGGGGGGAGGGGGGCTTCGCCCGGGTTGAATAAGAATAATACAAATATATGATGAAAAGAACATGTATATTTTAGAGCAATATCACAGTACATTTCCTACATGACGTTTTGTCAATTTTCAATTTCTCAAAACCTCTTGGTATACAACATTTCTGGTTTCTTACTTGGTGCCAAGACATAAAGATTGCTTGATTTTCCAACCCTCGAGCAGCCCACGTACAGCTGGCCATGGGAAGTACCCGGCATTGCCAGGCGGGGGAAGGGAAGGGAGGGGAGGAGGAAGGGGAGGGGAGGGGAATGGGGGAGGGGGGGAGGGGAGGGGAGGGGAGGGGGGTAGGGGAGGGAGGGGAGGGGGTAGGGGAGTGGAGGGGGAGGGGGGAACGGCTAGCTTGGCAAGCGATAGCAGGATTTTTAGCCACGTCGCAGACGCTGGTCATAGAGTGCCCTCTGTTGTTGTTCTTGTTCTTCTTCTTCTTCTTCTTGTTCTTGTTGTTCTTGCAGAGAAGACAAAACCTCAAGCTCCACCCATTCTGGGAACCATAGCTCCACCCATTGTGGGAGAAGCTT
>NC_136264.1:201178054-201184143 GCF_964187855.1 Myxine glutinosa | reverse complement strand
TTTAATTTATACGTCGTCACAATAATGTGGAGAGAGGAGCATAGCTTCGTTCACGTGTCGCCACACACGGGAAATTGCCGAGATATATTTTTTTTAAATTGCGGCATGGTCAGTCATACACCGCCTGAAATAACAGACGGGAAAATGCCAAGATATATTAAAAATTCGTCGCCACACACGGGAAATTGCCGAGATATATTTTCACTTTGCACAAAAATAACATGAAGTAATCGAATCAATAGGAATGTCCTGTGCCTATAACATCGACGTTATAGGCACAGCTGCATCTAGGCATTGTGTAACATCGACGCGGCTTTTGTTTTAATTAAAACTTTTTGTACTTGTTACTTTTATTTTTACCTCAATGAGGGCTATATATATAGTCCGTGCTTGGAGCCTTCAAGTTCAACATAAAGTTTTTTAATGAAAAATAATGCAGATGTATAACAATCCACCAATGCAAGTTCAGAAATGAATGCAGATCCTTTACTTTGCGATACAAACGCAATTCCCGCCATTTCCACTCACGATCAAGGCCTCCACAGTGACAGCGCCTCTTCTTCCTCCTACAACTTCGTCTCACTTCTTTCACTCAAAATGCACGAAATTCTGCTGCATGAAATTATGTAGAGGCCTCGTCGGGGGGATATAAGGTAGATAAGGAAGGCGTTGTAACAGAAGAATCAAAATAAAAGTGGAAGAACATAAGGAAATGGGAGCTATTCTGGACCCACAGCCAAACCCGACAAACCATTGCAATACACCCCGAACGTCTAGCGCCGCCACAAACTACACCATGGAATTGCAGCTGGCGCGGTTTTTTTAAACCATTGATATTAAAATAAAACGTAGCCTAAAACCACCGGGATTTTATGCTGATTCCGAATCTGTCTAAAACTTTTCTCCGATGTGTAGTTCTTGAGTTATAAGCGGACATCCAGACAGACACACACACACACACACACAGACACTCCTCCTTTATATATATATATATATATATATATATATATATATATATATATGTATATATATATATATATATATATATATATATATACATATATGTATATATACAGTCACGTGAAAAAGTAAGTACACCCCCATGTAAAGTTTTGACTTTTTCAACATTTTTTTTTTTTTTTTTTTTTTGGGGATACTGAATCGAGGCTCGTGAAAGAGCTAACATTTACTTCACAAACAAATCAACCAGACAAACAAAATATATAAAAAGAGGGAGCGGAAAACAAGATGAGGAGAGAAGGGGAAGCACACAAACACAACATTTGAGAGCAGGGAGATGTGTGGAAGGGAGAGGGCTTGGGGGGAGGAGGCATGGGAAGGGGGGGTGGGGGGTGGAGGGAGAAGTATAAAACACAAGGACACCAAGGACTTCCAGGACAGAAGTTGGTATTTCAAAAAAGTGGAATTGGGGTGAAATTAGCGGGGATAGAAAAGATCAAGGTTTTGGATGGGGGAAGATAAGAGATGGTGGTGAACAGCTGTTTTAAAGACCTGGAGGGTGGAGTGGGATTGAAGAGAGTGAGGGAGTTTGTTTCAGAGGCGGGAGAAAAGAGGAATGAAGGAGTGAAGGTGAGCAGAGAGTCTTGATTTTGGCAGTTTGACCATAAGAGGGTTGCAGGCAGATCTTGTGCGACCTGTAGGATTTTTTGATTTCATCAAAAAGCTATTTGATCTTCATTTCAACAATATTGATAGATAAAGGTGATATAATATAACAAATATCATGAAACATTTACATTTTGTAGTCCATTGCATAATTTAAATAAACATAAATGCAAATTTCGCATGTGGAAAAAGTAAGTACACCCCTATATTTATCACTACTTCAAATACCTAAAATTAGAATCAGGTGCACCAGCTCAGGTGCAAATGATTAGAACATCGTTAGAGAGGATCTTGGAGGAACCTGTCTTATTTAAACTTCAGACATTTAGTTTGGTTTGCTCTTTGTTGTTGAAGTGTGCGGTGTCACCATGCCGATATCAAAAGAGATTTCTGGGGCCTTCAGAAAGAAGGTTATAGATGCCTACGAGTCTGGGAAGGGATTCAAAAAGATCTCCAAACAATTTGAAATCGATCATTCGACTGTCCGGAAGATCATCTGCAAGTGGAGAAGATTCCAAACAACTGCCAACTTGTTCAGGCCAGGCCGCCCCAACAAGTTCAGCCCGAGAGCAGACCGCAAGATGCTAAAATAAGTCTCTAAGAACCCCAGAATGTCATCACCGGACCTACAGGTAGCTCTTGCCACTGTTGATGTCAAAGTGCACGAGTCTCCCATTAGAAAGAGGCTGCACAAATTTGATCTGCATGGGAGGTGTGCCAGGAGGAAACCTTTGCTGTCCAGAAAGAACATCAGGGCAAGACTAAAGTTTGCCAATGAACACCTTGGCAAAGACCAGCACTTCTGGAACAATGTGCTCTGGACAGATGAGTCAAAGGTAGAGCTATTTGGCCACAGTACCAGAAGACATGTTTGGTGAAAACCAAAGACAGCATTTGACCACAAGAACCTGATACCAACTGTAAAGTATGGTGGTGGAAATATTGTGGTTTGGCGCAGCTTTGCTGCATCAGGGCCTGGGCAGCTCACCATCATAGAATCCACTATGAATTCTTCATTGTACCAGAGGGTGCTTGAGGATAATGTGAGGCCATTTGTCGGAAAGTTGATGCTCAACCGGAGGTAGACCTTGCAACATGACAATGACCCTAAACATACCAGTAAATCCACCAAGGAATAGCTGAAAAGAAAGAAATGGAGGGTTCTGGAATGGCCAAGTCAAAGCCCGGATCTAAATCCCATCGAGGATCTAAATCCCATCGAGGATCTAAATCCCATCGAGACGTTGTGGGGGGATTTGAAACGAGCTGTGCATGCAAGAAACCCCTCAAACATCGCACAGCTGAAAGAATTCTGCATGGAGGAGTGGGCAAAAATTTCTCCCAGTCGATGTTAGAGACTGGTAGACAGTTATAAGAAACGCCTTCTTGAGGTTGTTTCTGCCAAATGGGGCAATAACACCTATTAGAGCCAAGGGTGTACTTACTTTTTCCACATGCAAAATTTGCATTTATGTTTATTTTAATTATACAATGGACTACAAAATGTAAATGTTTCATGATATTTGTTATATTATATCACCTTTATCTATCAATATTGTTGAAATGAAGATCAAATAGCTGTATGTTGAAATATGTTGGAAAAAGTCAAAACTTTACATGGGGTGTACTTACTTTTTCACGTGACTGTATATATATATATATACTGTAGCGTCGTTACTGAGGAACGGGCTTATTTTAGCTGAGGCTAATGACTGTACCTGAGTTGCTGTGTTGTCATGATTTACACCATTCATAATACAAACAATTACTTTGCACAAATGTATTTGTTGTGTTTGTGATATTACATTTTTATAGGCAATTTAGGTTGAAGATTCAGGTTGAATGTTTTTTTTTCAAGAAAGAACCCCTCAGCACATACCTCGGGGAGGGGTAGGTGTAGACTGGACGTTTGGGACGATTACACCTCACCACCACGTAATTCAAAACACCTCACCACCACGTAATTCAAAACACCTCACCACCACGTAATTCAAAACACCTCACCACCACGTAATTCAAAACACCTCACCACCACTTCATTTAAAAACACCTCACCACCACGTAATTCAAAACACCTCACCGCCACGTAATTCAAAACACCTCACCGCCACGTAATTCAAAACACCTCACAGCCATGAAATTAAAAACACCTCACAGCCATCAAACACGCAATAAAAACACCTCACAGCCATCAAACACGCAATAAAAACACCTCACAGCCATCAAACACGCAATAAAAACACCTCACAGCCATCAAACACGCAATAAAAACACCTCACAGTCATCAAACACGCAATAAAAACACCTCACAGCCATCAAACACGCAATAAAAACACCTCACAGCCATAAAACACGTAATAAAAACACCTCACCACCACGAAATTAAAAACACCTCACAGCCATCAAACACGCAATAAAAACACCTCACCACCACGAAATTAAAAACACCTCACAGCCATCAAACACGCAATAAAAACACCTCACAGCCATCAAACACGCAATAAAAACACCTCACAGCCATCAAACACGCAATAAAAACACCTCACAGCCATAAAACATGTAATAAAAATACCTCACCACCACGAAATTAAAAACACCTCACAGCCATAAAACACGTAATAAAAACACCTCACCACCACGAAATTAAAAACACCTCACAGCCATAAAACACGTAATAAAAACACCTCACCACCACGAAATTAAAAACACCTCACAGCCATAAAACACGTAATAAAAACACCTCACAGCCATAAAACACGTAATAAAAACACCTCACAGCCATAAAACACGTAATAAAAACACCTCACCACCACGAAAATAAAAACACCTCACAGCCATAAAACACGGAATAAAAACACCTCACCACCACAAAATTAAAAACACCTCACAGCCATAAAACACGGAATAAAAACACCTCACAGCCACGAAGTTAAAAACACCTCACCACCACGTAATATAAAAACACCTCACCACCACGTAATTCAAAACACCTCATCACCAACTAATTCAAAACACCTCACCACCACATAATTAAAAACACCTCATCACCACGTAATTATAAATACCTCACCACCACGTAATTCAAAACACCTCACCACCACATAATTAAAAACACCTCATCACCACGTAATTATAAATACCTCACCACCACGTAATTCAAAACACCTCATCACCACGTAATTCAAAACACCTCATCACCAACTCATTCAAAACACCTCACCACCACGTAATTCAAAACACCTCATCACCAACTAATTCAAAACACCTCACCACCACATAATTAAAAACACCTCACCACCACGTAATTATAAATACCTCACCACCACGTAATTCAAAACACCTCACCACCATGTGATTTAGAAACACCTCACCACCATGTGATTTAGAAACACCTCACCACCATGTGATTTAAAAACACCTCACCACCATGTGATTTAGAAACACCTCACCACCATATGATTTAAAAACACCTCACCACCATGTGATTTAGAAACACCTCACCACCATGTGATTTAAAAACACCTCACCACCACATAATTCAAAATACCTCACCACCACGTGATTCAAAACCACCACAACATTGTTAAAAACACTTCACAACCACGGAAACAAAAGTTTGAGGGAATCGTTAAGGTACAACACAGACACTGCCCAGATGTGTAGATATATAGATAAATGACTGTACCCGAGTTGCCGTTTTGTCATGGTTTAAACCAATCATAATTCAAACAATTATTTTGCACAATTGTATTTGTAATATACGTGATATCACATTTTATAAACAATTGAAGTTGGAAAAAAAAAATTCCCCAAAAAAATCCCAAAAAATAAATATATATATTGGAAATTTTTTCAAACAAAATACCCTTAGGACATACCGACGGGAGAGATAAGTGCATACCAGAAGTTTGGTACGATTTCACAAAAGTTTGAGAAAGTAGTTCAGTGACAACACAGGACAACACAAGACAACACAGGACAGGAAAGACGCTGCACAGATAGATATATATATATATATATATATATATATATATATATATATATATATATATATATATATATATATATATATTGTTACGGTCCGCGGTTAAGGATGGTATGTTTGCCGAGCGGAGGCTCCGCGACTTAACAGTTTCCCCAATTCAACCCGATTCACCCAAACGTTGGCCGTATCGCGCCACAGATATTCAATGGGGAAAAGACTAAGACGACGAATGCAAAGAGGAAGAAGAAGAAGACGTACAGAAGAGTAACGGGGTTTATTATTATTTACACACACATAAGCAAAAAGAGCAGTCACGGGTATTTACAGCGGACATGAAAACGCAGGTAACACAGTGCAAATTACTAGCTTATACTGACTTAGTTTACTACCCAGGACAGCACGAACGGAACAAACTCACGTACGCAAATTGATGGAAGGGTAGGAATCGTTTGGAGGGATGAGCAGGTGGGATCACAGG
>NC_136264.1:201035554-201173054 GCF_964187855.1 Myxine glutinosa | reverse complement strand
CAGTGTGGAAGGTACGAGCTGCTCTATTTGGTTTCTAGTTTAAACAATCGGGTATAAAAACATTAATGACACCCAAATGATTTATCAGTGATAAAAGGTGTTATTGATAACGTTTGTGATCACGTGATCAATGTACGGCCGTGCACATGGCTCTGCGGGTGATTATTTGGAATATGTGATCGATCGCACGATCCCAACTTGGGGTTGTTGTCTTTGGTGGTGGCAGGGAACGGCACGTGATGTGTGTCTCGCGCACTCGGATTGTTATCCATATGTCGATGTTTGTCTCTCTCTCTCTGTGTCCCTTCGCCCTCATGTTGTCTTCCCTTCCCCTACCTTGACTCGTCTCTGCCCGAACTCGTCGCTCTCACTTTCCTGGTTCGCCACCTTCTTCCCTCTTCTCTCCCACAACGCACCTCCCTCCCCAGTCCCCACACCCAAGCTCTCTCCTCCTCCAAGGCAAAGCATTGTGGGGACGAATTCCATTCGAGGGACGCGTAACGTCCGCCGAACCGCTGCTCGTCGCCGAGTCCGTCGGAGCCGACACGGGTCGAGGATCGAGTCGCTCCCGGGTTCGGGAATCCCGGCATTCCACGGACATCGTCGTCCTCGTGATTCCACGCGCTGCGAGACGTGGATCCCGATCTCGATGATCTGACCCGGAGACCCATTTGGAGCGGGTGGTTTTGCGGTACGTTATTATGGAGAATGGAAAATAGGGAGATGGAAAGATGGAGATTGGTGGCTGTGGGAGATGGAAAGATGGAGATTGGATGATCATAACGTTAAAGAGGGGACAAGGCGAGCGGAGCAGGAGAGCTTTTAGATGAAGAAGAACACGCCGAGGTTATATACACATAAAGGATGAAATGGGAAATGGATTTGGGGAAAAAATATCAAAGATAAAGACAAAACCGATCATAGGATGGAGATTTGGAAAAGTAGAGAAAATATCTTCTATTAGTCTTTCGGACTGGAGATTGGAGATTGGAATATGATATGGAATGCTTGCTGGAGGGGATGATTAGACATGGAGATGTATGTCATGATGGGAATGATTTATACAAGGAATTTTTTTATTGGGAGTCAATGTAATAAAAACATGGAGGGGGGAGACGTGGATAGAGGTGCTTGGTGGTTGAGGATGACACGGTTGTGGGTGAATGAAGTGCAAGGATGGTCAACGTGCGTTTGACGAACAGAATGTGCCGGATTTGGTGGAAGATCCGTGATTCGATATTCTTCCCTCCGTGATTCGATATTCTTCCCTCCGTGATTCGATATTCTTCCCTCCGTGATTCGATATTCTTCCCTCCGTGATTCGATATTCTTCCCTCCGTGATTCGATATTCTTCCCTCCGTGATTCGATATTCTTCCCTCCGTGATTCGATATTCTTCCCTCCGTGATTCGATATTCTTCCCTCCGTGATTCGATATTCTTCCCTCCGTGATTCGATATTCTTCCCTCCGTGATTCGATATTCTTCCCTCCGTGATTCGATATTCTTCCCTTCGTGATTCGATATTCTTCCCTCCGTGATTCGATATTCTTCCCTCCGTGATTCGATATTCTTCCCTCCGTGATTCGATATTCTTCCCTCCGTGATTCGATATTCTTCCCTCCGTGATTCGATATTCTTCCTTCCGTGATTCGATATTCTTCCCTCCGTGATTCGATATTCTTCCCTCCGTGATTCGATATTCTTCCCTCCGTGATTCGATATTCTTCCCTCCGTGATTCGATATTCTTCCCTCCGTGATTCGATATTCTTCCCTCCGTGATTCGATATTCTTCCCTTCGTGATTCGATATTCTTCCCTCCGTGATTCGATATTCTTCCCTCCGTGATTCGATATTCTTCCCTCCGTGATTCGATATTCTTCCCTCCGTGATTCGATATTCTTCCCTCCGTGATTCGATATTCTTCCCTCCGTGATTCGATATTCTTTCCTCCGTGATTCGATATTCTTTCCTCCATGATTCGATATTCTTCCCTCCGTGATTCGATATTCTTCCCTCCGTGATTCGATATTCTTCCCTCCATGATTCGATATTCTTCCCTCCATGATTCGATATTCTTCCCTCCATGATTCGATATTCTTCCCTCCGTGATTCGATATTCTTTCCTCCATGATTCGATATTCTTCCTTCGTGATTCGATATTCTTCCCTCCGTGATTCGATATTCTTCCCTCCGTGATTCGATATTCTTCCCTCCGTGATTCGATATTCTTCCCTCCGTGATTCGATATTCTTCCTTCGTGATTCGATGTTCCTTCTTCTGTGATTTGATATTCTTCCTTCTGTGATTCTATGCTCTTCCCTCCGTGATTCGATGTTCTTCCTTCTGTGATTCGATATTCTTCCTTCTGTGATTCTATGTTCTTCCCTCTGTGATTCGATATTCTTCCCTACGTGATTCGATATTCTTCCCTCCGTGATTCGATATTCTTCCTTCTGTGATTCGATGTTCCTTCTTCTGTGATTTGATATTCTTCCTTCTGTGATTCTATGTTCTTCCCTCTGTGATTCGATATTCTTCCCTACGTGATTCGATATTCTTTCCTCCATGATTCGATATTCTTCCTTCTGTGATTCGATGTTCCTTCTTCTGTGATTTGATATTCTTCCTTCTGTGATTCAATGCTCTTCCCTCCGTGATTCGATGTTCTTCCTTCTGTGATTCGATAATCTTCCTTCTGTGATTCTATGTTCTTCCCTCTGTGATTCGATATTCTTCCTTCTGTGATTCGATATTCTTCCTTCCGTGATTCGATAATCTTCCTTCTGTGATGCTATATTCTTCCCTCCGTGATTTCATGTTCTTCCTTCTGTGATTCGATATACTTCCCTCTGTGATTCGATATACCCTATACATTCATTTGGCAGAAGAATGCATTAACGGGCGAGGTGAGAAGTGGATGAGGTTGAGGGAGACGAGGTTTGGAATGAGTGTGGATGATTGCAGAAGCTCTATAACTGCAGGTCATTGTTTTCACTTCATTGTGTTGTCAAGAGAAATACAATTAACACCTACCGACAATTGTGTGTGTGTGTGTGTGTGTGTGTGTGTGTGTGTGTATATGTACATAAGTGTGTGCATATGTACATAAGTGTGTGCATGTGTACATAAGTGTGTGCATGTGTACATAAGTGTGTGCATGTGTACATAAGTGTGTGCATGTGTACATAAGTGTGTGCATGTGTACATACATGTTTGTGAGTTTGTGTGTGCGTGTGTGTGTGTACATAAGTGTGTGCATGTGTACATAAGTGTGTGCATGTGTACATAAGTGTGTGCATGTGTACATAAGTGTGTGCATGTGTACATATGTGCATGTGTACATACATGTTTGTGAGTGTATGTTTGTGTGTGTGTATGCATGTGTGCGTGTATGCATGTGTGCGTGTACATACATTTGTGTGTGTATGCATGTGTGCGTGTACATACATTTGTGTGTGTGTGTGTGTGTGTGTGTGTGTGTGTGTCTGTGTACTGTGCGTGTACATTTGTGTATACAATGTACATGCATGTGTGTTTGTGTGTGTGGGTGCATGTACATGTGTACGTGTGTGTACATGCATGTGTGTGGGTGTATGTACATGTACATGTACATGTGTATGTGTACGTGTTTGTATCTCATGTGTAAGTGTGTGTACGTGTGTGTGTGTGTGTGTGTGTGTGTGTGTGTGTGTGTGTGTGTGTGTGTGTGTGTGTGTGTGTGTGTGTGTGTGTGTGTGTGTGTGTGTACATACAAGTGTATGTGTACGTGTTTGTATGCGTGTATACTAATGGGGCATGCATGCCTTCCGCAAGCAGATAAATTAATCAATTAAATGGAGAATGAGTGAGCAGTATGAGCTCTTTATTTATGTGCAGTCCAAGCTCCGCCCCTCTCTCGGTTGAGGAAAAAAGAAAAAGTTACTGTTATTGTTACGAAAATTACTTGGGGGTTAATGTAGGGTTAATTAATCGTTATTTCATAATTAATGTTAGCATAAGGCGTTTAATGACTGCCAAGATTGTATTGGAGCTCTCTGCTACCCTAGCCTCCCTCCCTCACCCCTTTCCCTCCCTCCTCCTCCTCCTCCCCCCCACCTCCCGCCACGCTGTCTGTCTCGTTTCCCCTTCTTTTCTGTATTTAGTGTTCCTGATCCTTCCCCGTTGTACTTTCTCACCTCTCACGTGGCTGCAAAGTCAAGATAGCGGAACCGCGTGTGCAATGTCTGGTGCACTGTGGCAACATATCAAATCCATGTGTGTGACCTCCAGCAAGGGGCAGTCCCCACATCAGATGACGTTATTGCCGCGACATATAAAATTTCACTCATCAAGCTCACTCTGTGTCCTCTTCTCTTTGAAGCCAGGCACATTATATGACGTCATGTAAAAGGCAGGCACAGAAGCGCTGTTGCAGTCTGTTCCAGTTTGAGTCGCCGTCAGTCCCTGGCTGTGGGATGAGTTCTGGTGCCAGCGGTCAGTCCCGGTTCCAATCAAGGTTGCTTGCCAGTCATGTTTAGGTTGTAATGGAGGGCGATTAGAGTGCGGGTCGAGCAGAGGGCTGGCTGGGGAGAGCGCAGAGTGCCAGCTACACTCCAGCTGCAGTATGTACCGTGGAGTCACTCACCTGCAAGCTAACTGGTGTGCCACACTGTGCGTCCCGGGCACCTCCCAAGCTATCCCCTCTTGCGTTACCCGTACGGGTCTGCGTGAATAACAGTCGGCATTGAGCCCGTCTGTGTCGAGCGTTATAAGTTCGCAGTTGGTTCCTGTACTGTTTCTCTTTCAATGTTGATTACTCTGCCGTCCTCTAAAATGATTGGTATTAGTAAATTACCTTATACCTGTGCTTTTGAGCCGTGGAAGCGCCCTCTGGCGTAATTAGATTATAATTGAACCAACACACACCGAGCTTCGGCATGCAGACCTAATTATTTAATAATTAACTTCACCGCACCATGTTCTCTTGCTGCATGTTCAAGTGATAGCACCTCCACTAAGCATCCTGTGAATTTATCTCTGGCGTTCTTGGTTCACCTGTTGGGGAGACCTGACTCTATTGTGTATATTTCTATAAATTAGCCCCCATGCTCTTCCAGCCAAAGAAAGCTGCATAAAGCAACCAAGAAAAGCTACACAAGCTGGAGGCCCTTTGTGGTTTCAAGCCCTACCTGGGTTCCTCCACAGCTGCGGACATTCCCAAGTAGCACATACAAGAGAATCCCAATGCTACACACCGCTCAACTGCCGGACCGGTTTCATCGCTTGTTGGCGAATTGTTAGCGACAGAGTCGACAGTGACACCACCGAGGCTCCCAAGCATGTACCACGTGCATTGCCAATAGTAGTCAACATATAAGTAACAAGAGCCAATCACGTCTCTCACCCATAATTGGAGGGAATAGCTGTGGTGTTCACCGAACAACACAGTTATGTTGACGGGCCTTTCATTTTGAGATGTTTTGTATTTTATTAATTAATTATCACTGATAGAGTTTATCACGGTGAATGTTCAAATTGTGTTCCATTAACTTTCAGGCACTTTTCTATTCTACGTAAACATGACATCTTGACATCGTGATGATACATGATGCAGCATCTCCCTGAGTTGGGAGCTGAAAAATTTCTCCAGCATCTCCCTGAGTAATTAGAGCTCTCTCTGAGTATCTTTCATTTAATTTGGCAGCAATTGATCAGTTTGAAAAGCCTGAGTCCTCCCACTCATCAAAACAAGCTCCAGTCTCGTCTTTTGTTAATTTTTCTGCCATCACTTATCACGAAGAAAAGAGGAGGTAATTAATTTTATTATATAAGGTAAAAATTAATTATTGTCGTACAACCGCCAAAATCCTATCTGGCTCCTGACTTTTGGGCCACCTTGTATATGTATATGTATATGTATAAAGCTGAGTTAGTGTCTGTGAGTCATAAGCGCCATCCAGTCTACAGGCCACGCCTTCCCTGCTCTCCCCAAACGTCACAAGCACCGCTGGTTAGCCAAGCCACGCCTTCCTCTCCAATGGCCCATAAACTCAACTGGCAGTCGCCACACAAAGCCGTGACACATGTTGGGACGTCAAACGCGTTACTTTGTGTCTGCTGGACAGTGACGTGTCGCTTATAAGTCAATTTTTGCTCACCAGGCATTGCAAAGACTTATAAAAGCAAAATGATATCCTATGTTTGCTTCCGTGCAAGGTATGAAAAAGATGTCCATGCACATGACGTCATCACACTGCGACATCTTTTTTTACATACCTCTCACAGACGCAAACATGGCAGTTTTATGAGAGGTGTGTCACTATCGCTTAATGTGTAAAATCATTTAAAAAAAAAATTTTTCCCATTAAAGGAAAAGTGTCTCAACGTTTCGAGGATCAAATAAAGCAGACGGTGTTTAATATTCCTCCTATGCTGTTCAACCACAAGTAATTTCCACCACTCGCAGGCCGCTTCTGTCAATCCGTAAAGCCCCAGTCACACCGGGCCTGCGACCAGGTTACGACCTAGCTGCGACCGAAAATTTTGTGAATCGCGGGCAAATCGTAGAAAGAGCGCGCGACTGGTTGCAGAGGTCGTGGGTGATCGCCAGAGCAAAATCAGTCGCAGCAAGGTCGATGGTCATGTTCAAAACTTCTGACCTGCGATTCCAAATCGTAAGAGGTCGCAGACAGGTCTTACATGGTCGTACCACCAGTCGCGCATGGACGCACCACCAGTAGTTCATGATCGCGGGTCGAGTAGTCGCACGATTGGTCGTGCTACTGGTCCTGCCACCTGACGATTGGTGGTGCCACCTGTCGTTCAACCTCACGATCGGTAGTGCGAGCGTTCGCAGGTCGCCACGATTGACCGTACGATTGGTCGCTGATCGCCACCACTATTCGCACGATTACCTGCGATTGATATTGTGATCGATCTTCTCCAATCGTTGGTGATCGCACAACTACGCGTACCACCAATCGTACGATGACCACTAAGACCAATCGCTGTTTGCGATCTCAAATGGAGAGCGTAGCAAACATTGACGATTGGTCGTACCTCGGCCAGATTGCCATCAATCGCACAATCCAGAAATCGTACGATCCAGTGTGACTGAGGCCTAAGGAAGTACTTGCTGCCTACCATTCAATCTAGCAATGTTGTTTACGAGTGACTTTAAGTGCCCATGTGGATTTTGGTACGTTCGCCATACATCTTTGCGATTGACGGATCACATTAATCAGCACGTCCCTTTGATTGTCTGACAATATTTACCAACTGGGCAAAGCCAACCACAGTGGATATGTAGAAATGTGCATTCCTGTGCTACTGTTCCCCGTGCTTCGGCAATTAGATCTCATCTTCTGAGTAATCCTCAGTGAGCACAGCAATATAATGAAAGCTGGCTCCGAACCCTGAACAAGGCATATGCAGTCTCACACCCCTCAACAGATGATCTATCCTCATATCCTATTGGCTCCTGGGTGCATCTGTATCAACCAATGATCATTGAGCTTATTACTCTGCGTTTATAAAATGTGTTTTTGTTACCACTTCATTCCGTTCACTTTTTTCCCTGATGAGAGTGAATCAAAAAGCTTTGGAATGTCTCTTTTATTGTTGAAATGTTTGTTTAAGTTTTGTACCCCCAAAAATATGTGTTGGAAAGTACTTTTCTAATAATCATCGCTGCGTATGATGTCTTTAACCTTTGTGTGATGGCACTTCATTGGAGTGCTTGTTTGAGTGCTCAAGCCACTTGGCTTCCGTGGGGATACGGTGGCTCGGTATTCTGTGGGGACATCCCAGGAGTTAGGAAGGCAAAATAAATTAGAGGATTAAAAGCACAATGGCTGAGAGGTATGCACACTCGCTCTAAGCCGTCTAGCCTGAGTTCAAATTCCGATCCAGCTATAAACTGGCAATCCCGGCCCGACTGTCATCCTGGTGTTTCACAGGCAGGGTGATTCATCAATGTGTGCCATCCCTCTGATGGACGTTAACCTTGGCATCACATCTGCCGGATTTTCAACCCCCACCTCCCACCCCCTTCTCTGCTCTCCAGACTCTAACCCTCCCTCTCCTAACTCTTCTCTCACCCTTCCTTCTCTCTCTACCTCCCCCTCCTCATCCTCATCCCCTTTCTCCCATGCCCCTAGTCCCTACTCTCCTCTTCCCTCTCTCTTTCCCTCACACCCACTCTCCTCCTCGCACCACTCCTCCCTTCCGGAGTGTACAGTATAGCGACATGTGGTGAGGTTTCGATCTCACTCCTCTCCTCCTCTCTCCCTCCCTGCCCTCTCTTTCCCCCTCTCACATCTTCCCTCTCCTCTCCCTCCACCTCTCTTAATATTCTCATCGGCGAAGTCACCCTGCATTGCCCGGCAATGCCGGTTACATATGCTCGTGTACATATACATATATATCTGTGAGAAATAGCAGAAACTCCACAATATAAGCAGGGTGCCTCACTTGCATTAAATAAATAATCAGAAGAAATTAAATAAGCTATGTCCGTAACTTATTTAATTTCTTATGATTATATATATATATACAGTCACGTGAAAAAGTAAGTACACCCCATGTAAAGTTTGACTTTTTCAACATATTTCAACATACAGCTATTTGATCTTCATTTCAACAATATTGATGGATAAAGGTGATATAATATAACAAATATCATGAAACATTTACATCTTGTAGTCCATTGTATAATTTAAATAAACAAATGCAAATTTAGCATGTGGAAAAAGTAAGTACACCCCATGAAATGTTTTTTAAAATCTTTTTAACATATGTGGACCTATCAATATTTGATCTTCATTTAAACAGTATCTATAGATAAAGGTGATCTAATTGAACAAAAAACAATGAAAAATTGACTTTGCAATAATTTATTCAACAAAAAATTAACAGAGATGTCATTTCCTTCTGTGGAAAAAGTAAGTACACCCTTGGCTCTAATAGGTGGTATTGCCCCCTTTGGCAAAAACAACCTCAAGTAGGCGTTTCTTATAACTGTCTACCAGTCTCTGACATCGACTGGGAGAAATTTTTGCCCACTCCTCCATGCAGAATTTTTTCAGCTGTGCGATGTTTGAGGGGTTTCTTGCATGCACAGCTCGTTTCAAATCCCCCCACAACATCTCGATGGGATTTAGACCCGGGCTTTGACTTGGCCATTCCAGAACCCTCCATTTCTTTCTTTTCAGCCATTCCTTGGTGGATTTACTAGTATGTTTAGGGTCATTGTCATGTTGCAAGGTTCACCTTCGGTTGAGATTCAACTTTCCGACAGATGGCCTCACATTATCCTCAAGCACCCTCTGGTACAATGAAGAATTCATAGTGGATTCTATGATGGTGAGCTGCCCAAGCCCTGATGCAGCAAAGCTGCCCCAAACCATAATATTTCCACCACCATGCTTTACAGTTGGTATCAGGTTCTTGTGGTCAAATGTTGTCTTTGGTTTTCCCCAAACATGTCTTCTGGTCCTGTGGCCAAATAGCTCTACCTTTGACTCAGCTGTCCAGAGCACATTGTTCCAGAAGTGCTGGTCTTTACCTAGGTGTTCATTGGCAAACTTTAGTCTTGCCCTGATGTTCTTTCTGGACAGCAAAGGTTTCCTCCTGGCACACCTCCCATGTAGATCAAATTTGTGCAGCCTCTTTCTAATGGTAGACTCGTGCACTTTGACATCAACAGTGGCAAGAGCTACCTGTAGGTCCCGTGATGACATTCTGGGGTTCTTAGAGACTTCTTTCAGCATCTTGCGGTCTGCTCTCGGGCTGAACTTGCTGGGGTGGCCGGGCCTGAACAAGTTGGCAGTTGTTTGGAATCTTCTCCACTTGTAGATGATCTTCCGGACAGTCGAATGATTGATTTCAAATTGTTTGAAGATCTTTTTAAATCCCTTCCCAGACTCGTAGGCATCTATAACCTTCTTTCTGAAGGCCTCAGAGAGCTCTTTTGATCTAGGCATGGTGACGCTGCACACTTCAACAACAAAGAGCAAGCCAAACTAAATGTCTGAGGTTTAAATAAGACAGGTTCCTCCAAGATCCTCTCCAACGATGTTCTAATCATTTGCACCTGAGCTGGTGCACCTGATTCTAATTTTAGGTATTTGAAGTAGTGATAAATGTAGGGGTGTACTTACTTTTTCCACATGCGAAATTTGCATTTATGTTTATTTAAATTATACAATGGACTACAAAATGTAAATGTGTCATGATATTTGTTATATTATATCACCTTTATCTATCAACATTGTTGAAATGAAGATCAAATAGCTGTATGTTGAAATATGTTGAAAAAGTCAAAACTTTACATGGGGTGTACTTACTTATTCACGTGACTGTATATACGCTACATGACTAAAATTATGCGGACACCCCTTCTAATTAGTGGATTCGGCTATTTCAGCCACACCTATTGCTGACAGGTATATATAATCAAGCACACAGCCATGCAATCTCCATAGACAAACATTGGTAGTAGAATGGGCCGTACTGAAGAGCTCAGTGACTTTCAACATGGCACAGTCGTAGGATGGGACCTTTCCAACAAGTCAGTTTGTCAAATTTCTGCCCTGCTAGAGCTGCCCCGGTCAACTGTAAGTGCTGTTATTGTGAAGTGGAAACATCTAGAAGCAACAACAGCTCAGCCGCAAAGTGGTAGGCCACCCAAGGTCACAGAATGGGACCGCTGAGTGCTGAAGCGCGTAGTGCGTAAAAATTGTTTGTCCTCGGTTGCAACACTCTACCGAGTTCCAAACTGCCTCTGGAAGCAACGTCAGGACAACAACGATTAGTCGGGAGCTTCATGAAATAGGTTTCCATGGCCAAGCAGCCACACACAAGCCTAAGATCACCATGCGCGATGCCAAGCGTCGGCTGGAGTGGTGTACAGCTCGCCGCCATTGGTCTCTGGAGCAGTAGAAACGCGATCACTGGAGTGATGAATCACCCTTCACCATTTGACAATCTGACGGACTAATCTGGGTTTGGTGAATGCCAGGAGAACACAACTGCCCGAATGCATAATGCCAACTGTAAAGTTTGGTGGTGGAGGAATAATGGTCTGGGGCTGTTTTTCATGGTTCGGGCTCGGGCCCCTTAGTTCCAGTGAAGGGAAATCTTAACGCGACAGCATACAATGACATTCCAGACGATTATGTGCTTCCAACATTGTGGCAACAGTTTGGGGAAGGCCCTTTCCTGTTTCAGCATGACAATGACCCCGTGCACAAAGCAAGGTCCATACCTAAATGGTTTATCAAGATCGGAGTGGAAGAACTTGATTGGCCTGCACAGAGACCTGACCTCAACCCCATCTTTTTTTCTTTCTTTTTTTGTATACTGAATCGAGGCTTGTGAAAGAGCTAACATTTACTTCACATACAAATCAACCAGACAAACAAAATATATCAAAAGAGGGAGCTGAAGACAAGATGGGGAGAGAAGGGGAAGCACACAAACACAACATTTGAGAGCAGGAAGATGTGTGGGAGGGAGAGGGCTTGGGGGGAGGAGGCGTGTGAAGGGGGGGGGGGGGGTGGGAGAAGTATAAAACACAAGGACACCAAGGACTTCCAGGACAGAAGTTGGTATTTCAAAAAAGTGGAATTGGGGTGAAATTAGCGGGGGTAGAAAAGATCAAGGTTTTGGATGGGGGAAGATAAGAGATGGTGGTGAACAGCTGTTTTAAAGACCTGGAGGGTGGAGTGGGATTGAAGAGAGTGAGGGACTTTGTTCCAGAGGCGGGAGAAAAGAGGAATGAAGGAGTGAAGGTGAGCAGAGAGTCTTGATTTTGGCAGTTTAACCATAAGAGGGTTGCAGGCAGATCTTGTGTAACCTGTAGGAATATTTGCGGGACAGAGCCCAGAGAGAGCTGGGGGGGCAAGGCCACAGAGGAGTCGGTAGAAGACGGAAAGACCACCAACCTGCCTGCGGTGAGTGAGTGAGAGGCCGTTGGAGTTAGCGTCATCGCGGGAGATTCCAATGATTCTGAATGCTTTGGTTTCAACAGCGTGAAGACGAGCTAGGTGTCAGGCAGGAGCACCAGCACAGAGGGGAGAGCAGTATTCCATTGAGCTGCGGATGAAAGCCTTGTATGTGGTGAGGAGCTCAGGTGTGCCAAGGAAGGACTTCGCACGATGGAGGATGCCCAGTCGGCGACTGGCTTTGGAGGCCAGATTTGAAATGTGGTTTTCCCAGGAAAGATCATGGCAGATAGTGAGACCCAAAAGCTTGAGTGACAGAACTTCTTGGAGAGGATTATTCAGAAAGTGGATGGGATGGTTGTCCAGTCGGTCTTTTCGGAGAGACATCGTAAGAGTGTGAGATTTGTCAGGATTGAAAGACATGTTCCACTTGTTTGCCCAGTCTGTGATTTTGTCCAGGTCTGCAGAGAGTGAGGAGGCTGCAGACTGCCGATCTGAGGGATGAAGAATGGAGCGACAGAGAGTAGAGTCATCAGCAAAGAGATAGAGAGGATTTTCAAGAGAGTCAGAGAGATCATTGATGAAGACTAGAAAAAGCACAGGGCCCAGAACACTGCCTTGGGGAACTCCAGCCTGAACAGGAAGAGGAGATGAGAGAAACCCATTCAGGGCCACACATTGACTACGACTAGAGAGGAAGTCCGCCAGCCATGCGTGGAGATTTCCATGGATACCAAAAGAGGAGAGTTTGGTGAGCAGAGCGGGGTGCCAGACCGTATCGAAGGCACGTGATATGTCAAGGGAGACAGCTCTAATTTCCTGTTTGGCATTGAGGACCACCATCCATTGTTGAGAAAGCAGAAGCAGCATGTCCAGAGTAGAGTGACCAGGTCTGAAACCAAATTGATGATCAGAGATCAAGCCATTGGAGAAGAGGAAAGATTTCATATCTGAAGCAATGATGGATTCCATGACTTTGCTGATAATTGGGAGAAGGCTGATTGGTCTGTAGTTGCTGTGATCTGTTTTTGCACCTTTTTTGTGCAAAGCGGTGATGTTAGCAGATTTCCAAGCAGATGGCAGATGACCTTGAGCAAAAGAGAGGGTGAAGAGAACAGAGAGAGGGAGTGAAAGAGCCGAAGAACAGGATTTTAGGACCCGTGGGCTGATACCGTCAGGTCCAGTTGCAGAATCAGAGTCGAGGGTTGACAGAAACTTTTCCACCTTGTCAGGAGGAAAGGACACAGAGTCCAGGAGCAGCTGGGTACGACTGGGTACGGTGGGTACAGAGAGGGATGGGTTTGGGACACAAGATTTAGAGGCAAACACAGAGTTGAGGCATTCAGCTTTTTCACGTGCGGAGTCAGCCGTGTGGCCATTTGAGGTGAGGGAGGGGATGGAGGGGGAACAAACACCAGAAACAGATTTGACCAGACGCCACCAGTATTTGGAAGAGGGAGACAGATAAGAGAGTTCGGTCCTGAGAACGGAGAGATTTTGTTTCCTGGCTCTCCTGAGGGTGGACACACACTTGTTTCGGGCTTTGTGAAAGGAAATGAGATTTCCTTCCGTTGGATTTGCTTTCCAGGAGATGAAAGCAAGTTGTTTCTGGGCAACAGCCTCACCACAAGTGTACCATGGACGGGAGGAAGGGTATGACAACTGAAGACGATATGGGATAAATCTGTGCATGAGAGAGAGCAATTTACTTTGGAAGAATTCCCAGGATGAGTTGATGTCAGAGGCGGTAGAGATGGGAGACCAGTCCAGATGATTGATGGCTGCTTGAAGACCGTGCCAGTTGGCCTGAGTGAAATGCCAGACTCGTCGACGCTGAGGAGGCTCTCTGAGAATGGTCAGAGAGATGTCCACTAACACCTTTGGGATGAATTGGAACGACGACTGCAAGCCAGGCCTAATCACCCAGCATCAGTGCCCGACCTCACTAATGCCCTTGTGGCTGAATGAAAGCAAATCCCCGCAGCAATGTTCCAACATCTTGTGGAAAGCCTTCCCAGAAGAGTGGAGGCTGTTATAGCAGCAAAGAGGGAGGGGAGGGAGGGGAGGGGGGGGGGCGGGGGACCAACTCCATATTAATGAGATGTGTGATGTTCGGGTGTTCACATACTTTTGGTCATGCAGTGTTTCTGTGTATATATATGACACTAACATATGCAAGGTACTGTCTGTCTGACTTTTTTTTTTTGACTGTTATCCATTCGTTCATTGCTTATCTAATTACAACCCACTTGACAGGGGGACTAATGGTCACATGATGGAGGTTGTGGCGATTTAACTTCCCTCCCCCAAGGGGGGTTTGTGCCTTGGACGAACTCCATGTTATCAATAGATTATCATGGCTTTCATGGGGCACACTTTCTGGACATAAAAATCGCACCCGTGTCTGAAGGAATCATTTCAGTTTGGCATTTTAAATATGGAATAGGCAAAGCCTAGAAACAAATGAAACCCATTCCCCCTCACCTTAATGGATCAGAGCCATCTGGACTTGCTAGGCCTCTAGGTAAGCGGTAATTATCTTTAACTACCAAAGCTGCTTACCTGAGTCTTTATGCATGAATGATGAATCCCATTGCCCGTTCGATTTTTCCAGCTATGATATGTGGACTGTACATATAGATGGTTTATAACATATCTTAAGGCCTCATATGTGATTTCTCCCTGCCATGGTTTCAAGTATGACGTGTGATACCTCTACCAATACCCTTACGGCACAATTGGGACCTTTATTTGATGCAAAACATATTCCGAAGATTCGTTAGTCTTTTGCTCCTCGCCAGAGGGAAATTTGGATAAAAATGTGATGTACCTAGGCCTACGCATGGGCGGTGTATCGGTTAACAGTCGCTGATCCACACACCTATCGGAACTATAATAACCAGTTTTCCAGTTCCGTCGAGTTGTGTCTGACTTCTGGTGACATTTGTAGTCCGATATCTCCAAACATCCCTCTCCTGCACTGTTTTCCGAAGCTCTGGCAGAGACAGCTTGGTTGCAGCCTTTACCCTTTCTATTGGAGTGATTGCTAATGGAACACACCCCTTCTCAACACATTGATCGTCTCAGTTGACAAGTTTGGCTTTTTTTTTTAGGTTTAAATAAACACCGGCCTTTCCACTTTCCTTCTTCTCTGTCTACAGCAGTTTTTTTTTTTGGTCAATTCTTCTTTACTTTCTGCCAACAGAGTGGTATCATCAGCATACTTTAGATTGTTGATGCATCTTCCTCCAATCCCGATTCCATCATCTATGTCATCCAAGTTATATTTTTCGTGAAAATTATTATAACCACAAATTAATCAGTCAATTCCGTCCAATGATAATGGCATAATGATAATAATAACACGGGGGCTGGCAGGATGGCCGAGCGCTTTGCAAACTCTCCTCGAAGCTGTCTAGCCTCGGTTTGAATCCCGACCCAACTGTCATCCCGGTGTTTCACAGACAGGGCGATTCATCAATGTGTGTGCCATCCCTCGGATGGCCGTTAAACTGGCATCTCATCTGCCAGCATTGGTTGGCAGATGCCAAGATCCCATGGCGTCCTTCACGAAGAGTAGGTGAGCTATCGGCGGCATCCTGAACTTGTTACAAATTCCTGCCTTAACCTTAGTCGACCGTCAGGCCTGGCCAGCCAGCTCGTGAAAGACTTGGGTCAAACCTCCCCCAGCCAAACTCACAATAACATGGGAATAAATGTGGCCTTTAAACAACAGGAAGAATATTAACAAACCACCGTCCACATGGTGCGCACGTATAAGAAATCCCCTTCCCCCTCCCCTAGGGAGCTGCTGATTCCAGTATGTATATATATATTTACGCGAGTGTATCCTCTTCACTACAGTGGTGATGTGAACCCTTGTGATACACCAGCACTTGCTGTGAGGGTGCCGACTTTGAGGGGACATGTTCTATTCCACTTATCCATCCTATTTACAAATCCATTACACAGTTAATGAGGACTTTGAATTGTAGTCAATAATTAAGATATTACAGTTAAAATGGAACTTCTGGCTTTATTTGCAGTCTATAAAAGACATCGAACCACCCACTGCTAAGGGCAGGACCAGCTGCTACACTACTACCAGCAGCATCAGTCATCCTATACATATACTTTACAAACCTTTTTTGGTAATGCCTCCATACCTCTTGGGAAGGGAGTTAATCCACTGATGCATTTCGGGCTCACTGGCCTTTTCTGTTGAGATGCCTTATTACCTGCGACATGTTGCAGGTCTTCAATAGCTTCACGTTGCGGTTGGGATTCCTGCTGAGGGTCGATTTTTGAAATGTGCACCTATTGGTCGGACAGGTGCCAGACCACACCCACATCTGTCGCTTAGCTCCACCCACCGTAACACCGAAACCCACCATCCTATCGTCTTTTGGAAAAAATAATTTCTAATTGCTTGAAGAGGGCGGATTGCATATTTAGTTGCTTTGCTAGAAAAATGGGCAAACGGAGAGGCGACCAATAATTTGATAAGTTAAATCAACATGATCAATGATAACACACTTCGCTTTCTCTCGAGGTCCGTGACTTGTGCGCCTGTCCTACACTCTGAATGCCCTGTGTGCTTCGGCCCATGCCATGCACTTTCTGTACAGTGCATTGTCTGTGTTTGCGTGGCCCTGAAACGTGCTTCTTCTGTTTTGTCTCATGCTGTGAACTTGTATCGCTGTAAGACATTGACATGAAAAAAACAGCCAATTTTAGAGAAGCGTCCAGCCTTCTAAACATGTGATATAAAAATGTGACGCCACACTACACTCAACATTTACTATGATACAGGATAAATCATGATTAAGTTGGTCTTTAATTTATGTGGTATCTAAATTAATGACCCTGGATATATATATATATATATAAATTAATTATGTAGCACTTGTGATTTACTTGCCGCACTTGTAATTTACTTGCCACGATGTGGGCAGCATCATTGAAGAAGAAGAAGAGAAGAGGAGGAAGATTAGGCATTCTATTCAATACCAAACTTGAAATACATTAAAAACTCATACCTTTAGTTAATAAATTAAAACGTTTTTTTTTTAAAATCAGTATAATAATATGATACTTGTAAATAATGAGAATCATAATATGGTAAAAATTGGATCAGACTCGGCAACGGTTGCTCGAGTGAGATGTGCATGGAAGAAGTTTCGGGAACTGAGTGGCGTGCTGATGAGGAGGAGAGTGTCGCTGAAGCTGAAGGGAAAGGTGTATGCTGCATGTGTGAGAAGTGTTATGATTTATGGGAGCGAGACATGGGTAATGAACGTAGAGCAGCAACGAAGGCTGGAAAGGGTGGAAATGCGAATGGTTCGACGGGTGTGCGGAGTATCGTTGAGAGAGAGGAAGACAAATGATGAATTGCGAAAGATGATGGGAATAGAGCCTGTGATTGATGGTGTGAAGAGGAACAGGTTGAGATGGTTTGGTCATGTGTTGAGGAAGGATGAAAGTGACTGGTTGAGAAGAGTGATGGAAATGAATGTAGAAGGAAGTAGAAGACGGGGAAGACCGAGAAAGACTTGGCTAAAGATGGTGGAAGAAGAAATGCGGGCAAGGGGGTTAACAAGGAGAGATGCAGAAAATAGGGCAAAATGGAGAAGATTGTCATGGGGACCGCAAGGCTAACCCCCGCTCTAGCAGGGAAAAGGGCCTTTAAAATGCCTGTTGTTGTTGTTGTTGTATAATATGGTAAAAATAAAATATGAATAATAAAAAGGAAGAAAACTGTACTCTGTTATTGTGTTGGGGAGAGGATGGCCTTGCCCAGGTATTTTATTGCAAGGTAGGCTATGATGCCATGCTCCGAATGGTTTCCTGTATTCGGTCTCCACATTTATCTTGGCAGGTCAGCCACAGTGGCTTTTTCTGATTGGGGGGTGGGGAATCATGCCATCTGGTGACTGCTCCTGAGTGTATTTCAGATAACTTTGTCCCTCCTTTGTCTCATCTCCAAAGCCATGATCAGTGGTGGCTTTTCTTGTGACCTTTCCACTCTGGGGTAGGCCTGGCAAATGTATACCTGGACATTTGACCCATTACCAGGGTCAGTAATTAATATTTGGCAGATTTATATCACGTATAAACAATTGGCTCATGTGATGCTGTGGAAAAAAAAAAAAAAAATATTGAAAAGAATAAGATGAAGAAGAGGAAAACACGATGGCATTAACACCAAACAAAAGGGGGCCTGATTCTGAAGTATGTAGAAAACAAGCTTAAATGTTCGTTAACACCATTTCACAAAAATAAATTTATTACAAACATAATTTATATTTTAGACATACGTTGTCATCTCAGTTCCAAGGAGAGAAAAAATATTTGGGAAAACGTGTTGAGTACTTCACAATTATTTCATTCAACATGTAACGGCATCATTTTCCTTGGATTCCGCATTTGGTATCATATGTAAATATGCTTGAACTCTGGTTTATCGGGAGATTTCCGGTACCGGTTGTCCCAGATGAAGGATGAGTGGGAGGTATAGGGGCAACAACAACAACAACATGCATTTTAAAGGCCATTTTCCCTACTAGAGCGGGGGTTAGCGTTGCGGTCCCCATGACAATCTTCTCCATTTTGCCCTATTTTCTGCATCTCTCCTTGTTAACCCCCTTACCCGCATTTCTTCTTCCACCATCTTTAGCCAAGTCTTTCTCGGTCTTCCCCGTCCTCTACTTCCTTCTACATTCATTTCCATCACTCTTCTCAACCAGTCACTTTCATCCTTCCTCAACACATGACCAAACCATCTCAACCTGTTCCTCTTCACAGCATCAATCACAGGCAATATTCCCATCATCTTTCGCAATTCATCATTTGTCTTCCTCTCTCTCAACGATACTCCGCACATCCATCGAACCATTCGCATTTCCACCTTTTCCAACCTTCGTTGCTGCTCTACGTTCATTACCCATGTCTCGCTCCCATAAAACATAACACTTCTCACACATGCAGCATACACCTTTCCCTTCAGCTTCAACGACACTCCCCTCATCATCAGCACGCCACTCAGTTCCCGAAACTTCTTCCATGCACATCTCACTCCAGCAACCGTTGCCGAGTCTGATCCACCTTCTCCATTTAGCATGTCTCCGAGGTAACAACATTTTTTCACACCTTCCAGCTTCACGCCGTCTCCAAGATCCAACTCAACATTTCCTCCATCTGCAGCTCCCTCTGTGCACACCTTACATTTGAATGTAGCTGCCACACTGGTTAATGACCCTCTCAGACCACTACATTTTTGATGAACCCACTCAGCGCACATTGTACATTGAATGGAGTTCACTCCGACACCCTTCCTGCACACAGCACAGGGCCACTTCCCAGTTCTTTCCACCTCACCACATGCTTTACCACTTGCCATCACCTTTGTCTTTCCGATATTCACCTTCAGACCTTTTGTCTCCATACTTTCCTTCCACTTGTTCATCTTTTCCTTCAGTCCATCCATACTTTCTGCAATCAACACCAGATCATCTGCATACAACAACTCCCACGGTAAACCCTCCTTTATGTTCTGAGCCAGCACCTCCATCACATCACCACCATCCCTCCCTTCATATAAAATAATTGCCTCGGAATCTGAACATCTCGGACTTCTTTTCATCCACGATAAAAAATCGTTCATCATGATGTTAAAAAACAATTTATAATAAATTAACTACTATTGCAGTTGTTATGGCTCCATGGATGAAGTCACCGGAGGCATTATGTTTTCAGGTTGGCCATCCGGCTGTCTGTCCGCTCGTCCATCCGTCCATGATAGGTTTTTGTTACCACGATAACTTGAGAACGGCTAAAGGGATCGAAGTTAAACTTGGTGCAGTTATGTATAATGAAGTAAAGATGAAGTGATTCGATTTTGGGGTCACAAGGTCAAAGGCAAAGGTCAGAGGTCATGTTCTGTAAACCTCCTGGTACCACGGTAACTTGTGAACCATTTATGGGATTGTGACCAATGTTGGTACAAGTATGTACTATGATGCAAAGATGCAAAGATGAACTGATGTAATTTTGGTGTCAAGAGGTCAAAGGTCAGAGTCAGTTATAGGTTTTCGTTACCGCAATAACTTAAGAACGATTGAAGGGAACTACATCAAACTTCGTACAATTATGTATAATGACGCAAATATGAACTGTTTATATTATGAGGTCAAAGGTCAGGGTTCCCACAATGCTAACTTGTGAATCAGTGATGGGATTTTGACCAAACTTGGTATAAGTATCTAAGTATCTATAAAGCTCAGTTGACGTTTTGCTCCACCAAATAACAGCGAAACGGAGTTGAGTAAAAAGGGTGAAAATTCTACAGATGCTGTGATAAATAATTACCTCTGTCGGTTTGAATGTTTGAAAGAGAATAGACGTCTGGATCAATTTTTGAATTAAATTTAAATCCCGATTTATATATATATATAAACGTGAGTTGTCTGTGCGTGTGTCTGCGTTTTATTCAGAGATGGCTGAACGGATCTTCATCAAGCTTTCAGAGGTTCATCAGTGAGTGCCTGGGAGTGTTTCAGCCAAAAAAAAAAAAAAAAAATAGAAAATGAAAAGTTCGTTTTTTTGGTTAAAAAAAAAAAAAAATCGCTCGATAGTGCCGAAGCCTTTTTAAATGAATGACAGTTATATACAAGTACACATTCGCATAAATAAATACAAAACAATAACTAGACATTTGAATACAAATAAATCAAACAATTCCGGAAGTGTATGAATTTGGCAGTATGGCTTCTTCCTGATTGGCATCACACTTAACTCAGAAACGTGAGCCACATTCACTCAGAAACGTGAGCCACTCCCCTTCCTCTCCTGCCACCCCCTCCCCTCCCCTTCCTCCCCCGTTCCCCCCCTCCCCCCTCTCCTCCCCTCCCCTCCGCTCCCCCGCCCGGCAACAATGAACAATTAATGGGGCAATTAATAACAAATTATATGTTATTGCAATTTTATTAATTTATAACAAATTATCTGCTATTGCAATTTCATAAATTTATAAAAAATTACATATTATCGCAATTTTATAAATGTACTAGCCGAAAGCACCCGGTGTTGCCCGGGTGTTTTTTGAATGAACTTACTACTATAATTCAGGTTTTACTCGCGGCTGTAGAAGATTGACTACTATAATTCAGCTCAGCTTTTAATTGCGAAATAGGCCCAGCCCGGTCGATGCGGCCTCGACCGGCCTCACCACCTAGCCTATGACCTTCCTGGGGCCCGTCCCGACATTTTTAGTTCTTTATGAATGAATTTACTACGATAATTCAGCTTTTACTCGCGGTCGTAGAAGATTGACTACTATAATTCAGCTCAGCTTTTAATTGCGAAATAGGCCCAGCCCGGCCGATGCGGCCTCGGCCGGCCTCGCCACCTAGCCTATAACCTTCCCGGGGCCCGTCCCAACATTTTTAGTTCTTTTTGAATAAATTTACTACTATAATTCAGCTTTTACTCGTGGCCGTAGACGATTGACTACTATAATTCAGCTCAGCTTTCAATTGCGAAATTGGCCCAGCCCGGCCGAGGTGGGCCTCGACCGGCCTCGCCACCTAGCCTATAACCGTCCCTGGGCCCGTTCCGACATTTTTGGTTCTTTTTGAATGCATTTACTACTATAATTCAGCTTTTACTTGCAGCCGTAGAATATTGACTACTATAATTTAGCTCAGCCTTTAATTGCGAAATGGGCCCAGCCCGGCCGAGGTGGGCTTCATCCGGCCTCGCCACCTAGCCTAAAACCTTCCCGAGGCCCGTCCCGACATTTTTTGTATTGGAGGTTTCCTCCTATCTTTCACCGTTCAGGAGATTAGCTTGCGCAGACAAACAAACAAAAACTTTCTTTTATATATATATAATAATAATATAATATAATATAATATATCGATATAGAAGAAGATAGAAGATAGAAGATTATCTGTTATTGCAATTTCATTAATTTATTTTAAAATTGCATATTATCGCAATTTTATAAATTTAAAACAAATTATATATTATGGCAATTTTATTAATTTATAACAAATTATTTATTGCATGATTATAAATTTAAAACAAATGATTTATTATTGCAATTTTATGAATTTATACAAAAATATCTATTATTGCAATTTTATAAAGGCTACCATAGGTTTTATGAGCCTCCCCAAAATAACGTTCCATACTTTTCATGTAATTTTGTTGACCAACTGCTTATATATTTATATTCAATTCAAAGTATTGCTTTTTAAACGGTGGCTTACCATTTCAAGCATCACCTTGGAGATATCTTCATGTCGGAAAACTTGGTTTCTCTTGGTGCCATTTTATTCACACTTGAGATAAGTTTAGCCTTGGATAACAAATGTGAGGCATGCCTTTGCCATGCTGTGGTGCGACCACAATAATCCCCAACCTTGTTCTGATGTACCACATATGTCAGGGGTTTACATTATATAACAGCACTAACAGTGAAGGGCAATTAAAACACACAATGTGATATAACATTGGTTATACCATTCAAAAGGTGAACAAGGTGAACGAACGTCTATATCATGGAAGTAGAAAACTTTAGGAAACTGAAGGGTTTGTTTGTTTAAAGGTTAAATGTCTCCACCTCAATGCTCTTTTCCATAATTATATTCATTGCAGTTCATTATGCAGTAGAATCAATAAAATGAAGAGTCTTTCAGATGAACTTTGATTAAACGAAAATTATTGCAAACATATAATTTAAAAGTCATTTTGAGTATGAATACTCGTTACGTATTCGAGTATTCATACTGCCAGTTGGGGGAGGCTATTTTTTTCACCCCTGTCTGTCTGTCTTTGTCTGTCTGTTTGTCTGTCTTTGTCTGTGAACAGGATATCTCAAAGCATTGTCGACGGATTCGGATAAATTTGGTGGAGAGGTTGGGTGTGTGACGAGGCCAAAATTATTTGATTCTGGTGAAGATCTGGATCCGGATACGAGAATATCTTTTTAATGTGATTCTTCACCATTGAGGAATGGGGCCAAAAACGATACAATGCATGAAATTTCAAAAAGTTGTGAATGATAACAAAACTAGGTGAAGAACAAGCCAATTCGATTTTGATTCAGGTCAGGACCAGATCCGGCCTATCGGTCGGACATAAAACGTAAACTGTTCAGCCTGCTGGAGGTATGCGCTCTCCCGAGTGCCGTTCTCGTTTTATTTATGTATTTATTTTTGCATTTAGTTTCTCAATTTGTTTCAAAGAGTTGGTTTTTATGACAATTGACTGCATTGAAATTTGTTTATAAATCGATTTTCTGGAAGAATTCTGCGAGTTTCCGTGTACCATGGACGGGAGGAAGGGTATGACAACTGAAGACGAGATGGGATAAATCTGTGCATGAGAGAGAGCAATTTACTTTGGAAGAATTCCCAGGATGAGTTGATGTCAGAGGCAGTAGAGATGGGACACCAGTCCAGATGATTGATGGCTGCTTGAAGACCGTGCCAGTTGGCCTGAGTGAAATGCCAGACTCGTCGACGCTGAGGAGGCTCTCTGAGAATGGCCGGAAAGATGTCCACTTTAACAAGCACATGATCAGAAGAACGGATTTGAGGAGAAGAGCAGCAGACATTTCCAGGGAAGTTTGTCATAACCAAGTCTTGAAGAGAAGGTGCTCCATTGACTGAGATCTGGGTCGGGAAAATTGACAAATTGTGTCAGTCCCAGTGAGTCGCAGAAGTCCTTTGCTGAGGTGCCATGGCTGGTGAGAGAGGTACCTACACCCAGCCAGCTGGCATGATGACAGTTGAAATCACCACATATGAGGAAGAGAGTGTTTGGATGAGTAGATAGAAGTTGGTCCATATTATCAGACAGCGAGATGTAGATGGAGTCATCATTGTTTGGTGGACGGTACAGAACACATATGAACAAAAGGTGGGAGCGAAGGGAAAGCTGTAGTCAGAGGTATTCCTGGGGGTGAGGTGGAGAGAGGGCAGTGCAGGGAGAGTGAGGAAGAGAGTTTTTGATAAAGATAGCAACCCCGCCTCCAGGATGAGGCTCAGGTCTATCACACTGGAGGAGGGAGTAACCAGGGAGAGATATTAAGGAATCAGAGACATCATGAAGGAGGAAAGTTTCTGTTAAGCAGATCACGTCTGGTTTGTCAGAAGCAACCTGTATGGAGAGATCAATCAGGTTTGAGCGAAGGCCCCGGATGTTTGAGGTCCATACCGTTAATGAAGAGGAAGGGGGAGCATCGGATACAGAACAGGGGGGCAGGGGTAGGGTAAGATGTGGAAGAGGAGGAGGAGGTAGGGAGAGCTGTTGATAGTGTCAGAGATTTCAGAAGAGCTAGGAGAAAGGGAAGGATGAGGAGGACAAAAAGTTTGATGGTGATTGGATGAGGCACAGTGAGGTGTTGTTTGAAAGGGAGGGGGCAGAGCGAGGAGGAAGTTTGGAGGAGATGGAGGTAAGAGTTGGAAGGGAGAGGAAGCGGGGAGGACGCTTTGAGGAGGAGGGGTGAGAGGGGAGAATTGGAGAAAAAAGGAGGGTGGGGATATTTGAAATGGAGGGGTGAGGGGGGAGTTTTGAAATGGAGGGGTGAGTGGGGAATTTAGGAGGGGAGGGGCAAGGGGGGAGATTTGAAAGGGATGGGTGAGGGTGAAATTTAGGAGCGGAAGGATGAGTTTGGATTTTAGAAAGTGTTGGACGATTAATGGAAAACTAACATTTATTGCAAAATGAGTTTCTTATGATTTTCAAGTCAGAGATCCATTTGAAAACGTTGGAGGAGGGGTGGAATGCAGGTGAGTTTAGGGAATGTAGGAAGGAA
The DNA here is from genome assembly GCF_964187855.1 of Myxine glutinosa. NCBI lineage: Eukaryota > Metazoa > Chordata > Myxini > Myxiniformes > Myxinidae > Myxine > Myxine glutinosa. The sequence goes on along the minus strand of NC_136264.1, from coordinate 201,148,304 downwards.
GAATTTTTATTAAGAAGAAGGAAGTAAGAGATTGAATTTTTATTAAGAAGTAAGAAGGAAGTAAGAGATTGAATTTTTATTTGAAATGAAGAGATTTGGTGAGCAACTCAAAAACAACCTTTTCAAGAAGAAGAAGAAAAATGTGTTATAATATACAACAGAATACAACACTTTTGACCACCATTTTGGAATTCTGCCGATGCCGTTACTCATTGTAGTTAACCTAGTTTTCCATTCGAATGCAGCACCATATCTGAGGGTTGTTGCTGTGTTTACAATAACTGAAGGCAGAATAAAGTGGGCCTTTGGTTTCCTGTGGGCACTGGGGGCATCAATATATCCATTGCTGCCATATAATGACAAATGTGGGCCAAACATCACCGAAAATGCAGGGACCGTTATCCTTGCGTTATTTTGAGTTGGTTAACTTCCAACTTGCACTCTTCTGTCACTCCAGGTGAAGTAAAGTTTGTCCACATTTTTTTCTATTTACAGTACAGTTTTAGATGTCTCTGCATTGTGGGCTGGCTCCTGGAGGTATGCGCTGTCCTCTGAGCTGTCTAGCCTCTGTCAGAATCTTGGGCCAGCTACAAACTGTCATCCTGGTGTTTCACATGCAGGGGGATACACCAATGTAACGCATGTGTCGTCCCTTGGATGTAAATTAAGCTGGGTGACCCATTTGCCTGCATTAGTTGATGGACGTTCAACATCCCATGGTGTCCTTGTAAAAGGTAGGCGAGCTCGACTGTGTATATTACAGTTTAGCTTCAGAACATCTTACCATGCTATAAGGGTATGTTTAAGGTAAATATACAAATGTTGCTGCTGAGAAAGATGGGAGGTTGTACTTTTACAAACATCTAGGATGAGGAGTCTCATCTCTTTGCTCTCCTATGTGCATCTACGTGACCCCAGGTGATGTAGGGGAAGTGACATCACATTTCTCCTCACCGATAAAGAGTCAGGTTACCCTCCTCCCTCAGCTCCCAGTCAGTGTCTGTCTCTCGTCATGTTTGCGGTGGAGATTGATTCAATCCTTGGGTGGAGTTTTGTGGAACGTTATGGCTGGTTGTAAGCACCACTCAATGATTGGAGGAAGCGGAGAGGTAGGTGATGGAGAGGAGAAGAAGAAGAGGCAGACAGAGGTGGCTGTGAGTTTCTCTCCAAAGTGCGTCTAGCCTACTTCCATATTTTTGACCTGCTTTGCCTTCTAGAGCTGTCACGTCCTCGAACTGCAATTGTTTAACATTCCGTGTGTTCCGCTTGCCATTTGATACTCGACCTGATGGCAATCTCTGTGCCACTCCAGAGGTGTAGTGAATGAATGTGTTTGTGTTTAGGCTATACGGGGGAGACGGCTTGATTTTTCATGGCATTAACTATAAAATGCTTTGTTTTATGTCCTTTTGAGGAATAAGTTAATTTTATTTTTTTCTGGAAAGAGGCCATTCTACTAGCAATGGGACTATTTATCCCCATAATGGATTAGATATGTGCTGCAATAAGAAAGGTAAAGGCCCCTACTCCCTTGTGAAGGGCCCACAGGGCCTGAAGGACAAAGTATTGTGGGGTCTGACTCCCCCTTCCCACCCCTACATATCTGGTGACAAATAAGGGAAAGGGTGGAGGCTGCTCGGGCATGGTGTCAGGAACAGTTGGGGGAGGTAGTTGGTTGCCACGATGAGGTGAGGGGGGTGGAGGGAAGTTGGGGTTTGGGGGTAGTGAGTGAACCCTCAAAGCTGGAAGGGGAGAGGAACTCCTCTTCTGTTTCTCATCCTTGAACTTGAAACTCCTCCAGGAGGCTGCTGGGGCAATAGGAATAAGTGAAACAGTGGTGGAGGAAAATAATCTCCCTGAGCAGTGTCACAGAATGCTTTATGACCCTGAAAGAGATCTCAGCTGCCCGAGAAGAATGCATTTATTGACGGGTCTTGGTCAAATTAAGCTTGAGGAAGAAGGATGAACCACAGTGGGAAAAACCATGGTGAGCCGGCATGTAGGAGCAAAAAGAAGGGTGTAGGCCCTCTTAGTCCTAATAGCTTCCCTTCCACCGTTTTGTAAAGCTTACTGCGGTGTTCATTTACGACCACTAATGTTGCTCACTTTAACTTCTTTGAATGTAAGGGGAGTCTCTACCAGGGTCTGAAGGACCGGTTTTTGGGGAGCTGTGTAATTCCAATTGGGATCTCTGCCTTTTGCAGGAGTGTCATATTCCGTGCAACGAGTACTCTTACCCCTCTGCAGATTGGTGGTTGAGAGTTGTCAACACACTTATTCTGAGATTTGAAGTCCTGCATTTACAGGGAATTACCTCGGTGTGATTGGGTGGTTGTATGATGAACCCCTTGACCATGGTCAATATTTCCATTCCCTGGAGTGAGAAGAAAGGGTGGAGCTCCTGTGGCATTTGGAGCTTTTTCGTACTTCCTCTGCCGCAATGATTGTGGGGGGAGATTTTAAATAGACGGCCAGATTGTTTCAGGACCCTTCGCCGCAATTTCTCAAAGGGATAATTGAAGATTTCCAAATTGCAGGATATGGGGGCACAGGGAGATAGTAATTTCAACTGGACTAATTCTGTTGATACCTGCAAGAAGCAAAATTGAGTACTTCGTTTTCTTTCCAAAATTTGCGCCCTCTAATCTGATACTTCACCCCCTCAGTCTTTTCTGATCACTGTCCTTTATGCTTTGAACTGGAATTGGAGGGAGAACCTGCTTGTGCAATGGACACTGGAAACTTAACTGTAGTCTTTTGCCGGATGACGGTTTTGTGCAGTCCTGTGTTTTGAAGCATTGGCATTGGCAGATGGTTCGATGTGTCTTCCCTTCCTCAGCTTTGTGGTGGGAGGAGCTAAAACGTAGGACTGCTGTGTTCTTCCTTGCAGCCAGGTATATGGAGACCACAGGAGGCTATTTTCCATGGGAAAATACCAGCGTGGCGTGGTGGTTTCAGAAATCTTGATTTAAAACAAAGTGTAAAATAAATCTGTTAGTTTAAAGGAGTGAAACGAAACAACCCTTGTACTTGAAAGCAGCAAGAAGTGCTTGCTAATATGCTTGAGTGTGCATTTCAGCACCAATATCTTGACCAAGATAGCCTGGTTTTTGCTTAGCCGAGCCCAACCAAAGCATTCTATCAGATGCTGTGCCTTGACAACTCAGCTGAAACCAAGATGTTACCAGAAGCTGCGGTTTGCTGATAACTGAAAGATTGGTAAACATACATCGGAGTTTTTTTGTATATATATATATGAGAATTGAACTTTGTTGGTTCAGAAGCGAGCTTGGTGTATGGCAAGCGACCTTCTCCACTGTGTTTATCCAATAAGTTGGTCTGGAAGATAACGTGAAGCTCAGTGAATTTGTTTGAAATAAATTGAAGTGCTTCCACAGTTTCCACACAAGCCCTCCGCTGATTGCTGTATAAGGAAGCTGGATGAAGGATGGACATGTCTGAAATGAGTCACCTGGAAAAGGGGAAGATATTTGATCTTGAGACCAAGCAAGGCAAGGTCTGCCATCTTCTATAGCAGAGTGCAAATGGTGGAGAGCTCTCTTTTCCAATGTTGTACCAGGGGAAAAAAAGGTTGTTTGTCCAAATTTATAAATGAGAGGAGGCCTTGTTATTTCTGAGCAAGACCAAGTTACAGAAGCAGTGGTGGGCGGTTCGTGTGCAGCCACCCGGCTGCTGGTTACATCAATTTTCTGTGGGTGCATCTGCCGCTGATGCATTGCCTCTCTATAACCAATTATCTGGTACTCGGTTTGCCAACCTCGGGAGGATGACAGGCTGAGTCAACCCCACCTGCCGTTATTTCAACGGGATTCAAACTCAGGACCTTAGGATCCCAAGCCCGTCGCCCTAACCATTAGGCCAACACAAGGTGATACAGAAGCATCTTTGAGAAAAAAAAATATTGATGCGCCCCAGATGGCCAGTCTTCTTGGCCACCTGAGTAATGAATTCCGTTGGGAGCAGTGGGACCAATTTGATTAATCCGTCAGCCTGGAATAATACGGGACTTTCAAAATGACGAAACCCACCCTGGAATGCTCAGCACGCATGTGCAGAAACACCTAGAAACAATGATCTTCGTAGGTGTGTGTGTGTGTGTGTGTGTGTGTGTGTGTGTGTGTGTGTGTGTGTGTGTGTGTGTGTGTGTGTGTGTGCGTGATAAAGATTGTGAGCTAAAATGGCTCACAAGGCTTCTAACCAAAGCCGAAAATACTTGGAGAAGTATCCGATAGAAAGCTGGGGTGTGCCTCTGCACAACGAAAGAGTTGGGGGAAGACACCATATCTGGTTTGGGTGCGTCTGAACACCGATGGGAAGGACATATTTGGGTTTGTGAGTGCACAGTGTAAATTTAACATGAACTTTTGTAATGATGATATTGTTACATTTGTGGGGGTAAACAATGAATTAAATACCTTAGGAAAGTCAGAATCGTATAAATTCTCTCCGGTCTTGCTCCCCCAGCTCTGTCTGTGCTCTGTTCCCCAAATATTCCTGCAGGACACACAAGATCTGACAGCAACCCTCTTCCGGTGAAACTGCCAAAATCAAGACTCTCTGCTCACCTTCACTCTTTCATTCCTCTTTTCTCCTGCCTCTGGGACAATCTCCCACACTCTTTTCAATCCCACTCCTCCCTCCAGGTCTTTAAAACATTTGTTCACCAACATCTCTTTTCTTCCCCCATCCAAAACCTTGATATTTTCTACCTCCGTTAAAACACCCCAAATCCGCCTCTTTCAATCCCCAACTTCTTTCCTGAAATTCTTAGTAGTGTTCATTTGCTTTATACCGTGTACCCCTCCCTCCTCCCCCAGCCCTCCCCCTTCCACAGATCTACCGTCGTCCCTGTTCTCTTCTGTTGTTGTGCTTGTGTGGTTCCCTATCTCTCCCCCTCTTGTCTCCCGCTCCCTTCATTGTATGTTTTATGTGTCTGTGCATGTTTTCATGTTCAATGTGTTGGCTCTTACAGGAGCCTTGATTCTGTCTACAAAAAAAAAGAAATTTTTTTTGCATGCTCCGAGTGCCACGAAGAACAAGAAGCCATCTCAATGTATCTAAGTAGGGTCGGTCGCATGTCCGGTTTCGTGTTTAGGTGTTTCCACACAGAGGAGTGGAGTTGTGCTATCTAGGTAGGGTCTGTATAAAGGTTAAATTCCCCTGTACGTGCTTGCCTCCCTGTGATTTTTTCACCAATGTTATTATAAAACTCGGCCGGCCAGGCAATGGACTCATTCGTTGATCATGCCGACAGAAACAGCACAATTTGCCAATCGGCAAGTAAACCCTGACGTCATCCGAACATTCCTGAACAGAGATTAGATTCTTACCCCCGACGACTCGTAACGAGGAGGCCACGCCCCGGCCTTCGTGATTGGTGGAGGCGCGATGGGATGATTGAGTAGCGCTCGGTGATTGGACAGAGTGTGACATCAGCGGTTGAACATTCGAGAGCTGAAGGGAAAAAGATGCCATCTCTCTCTCTCTCTCTCTCTCTCTCTCTCTCTCTCTCTCTCTCTCTCTCTTTCTCACTCTCTTTCTCTCTCTTCCTCTCTCTCTCGCTCTCTCGCTCTCTCGCTCTCTCTCGCTCTCTCTCTCTCTCTCTCGCTCTCTCTCTCGTGTTATATTGCTCTCTCTCTCTCTCGTGTTATATTGCTCTCTCTCTCATGTTATATTGCTCTCTCTCATGTTATATTGCTCTCTCTCGTGTTATATTGCTCTCTCTCGTGTTATATTGCTCTCTCTCTCTCGTGTTATATTGCTCTCTCTCTCGTGTTATATTGCTCTCTCTCTCTCTCTCTCTCTCTCTCTCTCTCTCCCCCTGCGTCTGAAACGTTTTGGGTGTGGCGTCATGGCGGCTGTGTGCGCTGAGCTGTGAGTACTGTGCTGTGTTGGCATCTTTCCCATCCTCCATTTCACTCCATTTGTGTCCTTGTACGTGTTTGTGAAGTTTTCTCCGTGTTTTCTTTCTTTGTTGAGACAGGAGAGAGAAAGAGAGCGCGCACGGTGATTAGCAGGCCTGTTCAGGACCTCCTGGTTTGGGCCTGCTCTTCCATTTGCCGTGTTTATACGTTTAGCCTTTTCTTGGCTAAATACTTCATATTATTACTTTTCCTTTTCCTCCACTTGCTAGTTTTGCTTGTGGCAGGTTTGCTTTTGATTTTTCAATTTACTTCATTTGTTAATTTTACACAATGGCAAACGTACGTTTGCACAATAGTGTGTACGAGGCACTTACTCCAAAGAACGGGGTCATAGTTTGTCTGCCGGACGGAGTTAGTGTTGACGACGTTGTAATGGGTTTCGGAGAACAAATTGGGCTCGAAAACATTCTCGCAGCGTCGAAAATGAATCAACGTGTCGTGCTCTTCCTGTCCGAAGAGCGATACGTTGCTCAGACAGTCGAAACCGGCTTGTCTGTCGCGCCGGATCTTTTTCTTACTGTGTGTCCTTTGGACACACCTGCCGTTAAAATTATTATTTCGAATTTACCACCTTTTTTTAAAAGCGAGATTACCTGTGCTTTACTCCGTTTTGGGACGGTCGTGTCACGGATCTCAATGATCCCCTTACGTTTGCGTCTGGCGCTTCGGTTAGACACATCATGTCTTTCCGGCATCACTGTTATATTGTTTTAAAGAATAATGCACAATCGCTTAGTGCTGCTGTGACTTTGAAGCACAAAGATCGCAGCTACCAAATTTACATCGCTACTGAGGCAATGACGTGCTTTATTTGTGGCGAGCACGGACATTTAAAGAACGCTTGTCCGAAACCAAACATTCCCGGTGACGAATCTCAACGTGTGGAACCTAACCGGGAATCTCAACACCTGGAGCCCAAACCAAGCACCAGTGGTACATCTAGAGCCGCGGAGCACAAGCCAAGCACTAGTGGTACATCTAGTGTCTGAGAAGTGTCTGAGATGTCTGTGCCACAGACAACCCCGGACATGATGGAAGCAGAGAGTGTATGTTCTGCTTCGGAAATAGTTTTTCCCCTCCCGGCAGAAATGGAAATACCTGCTCCACCGGGGGAGCACGGTATTAATGTAGATCCCCAATCAAACTACGATTCTGATGGCGCGTCGTCGCTTGCCTCTGGTGGTAGCACTGAGGTCTGGAATGATCCAGGCTTATCCCAGGGACCAGAGAGTGGTCCGACTGTGCCCCCCCCCCCCCCAGGAGATCCTAAAGTTTTTACATCACGCTTTCCGTAAGAGAAATGTTAAAATTCAGGATTCCTTCTCTGATCTGCACAGTTTTATCATCTGCGCAAAGCGACTGCTCCTTCAGTCTGAGCAGTTTGGTTTGACTGAACCCCAAATGTTTCGTCTCAGGAAATGGGTTCTGAAAGCAAGGAAGCACCTGCAGGCATATCATGACCCAATTGACTGATACCTTTCCCCAAATTCCACACTATGGCTTTTTCTATAGCCACTTTAGACATAAACGGAGGACGCTCGTATTTACGAAAAGCTTAAGTTAAGGAGCTTGTTTTGAAGAACCACATTGATATCTTACTCTTACAAGAAACCAGATGTAGTTCCTCCTGTATGAGTGAATGGGAAAGAATAATGAAAGGAAGGTGGTTCTTCAGTAGCTTAGAGTGTCCTAGGGCTGGGGTAGCCATTTATTTACATCCTTCTCTCTGTAATCTCATTGTTGATTTTAATGAAATAATTAAAGGGTACTTAATCTCTCTCACTTTCACTCTTAATGGTTTTAAACACACGATAGTGAACGTCTATGCACCCAGTGACAGCACGGATAGATTTGCTTTTTTCACACAGTTAGAAACTTCTCTTGCACATTTTGATTTTAATGGATTTGTTTGTTTAGGAGGGGATTTTAACTGTACGATGGACTCTACCATTGATCGCAATGGGAATGAGCCTCATCCAGCAAGTATTGTGCCTCTGACTAGGACTTTGACAACCTTCACCCTTGTTGACGTCTGGAGAACTCATGTAATCATAATGTAAGTAAATGTAATCATGTAATTATCATGTAAAAATGTAAAATCATGTAAAAATCATGTAATTAAATGTAATCATAATGTAAATCATAATGTAATCATGTAAGCATAATCATGTGCTTGTCAAAGTGGACATCTCTCTGACCATTCTCAGAGAGCCTCCTCAGCGTCGACGAGTCTGGCATTTCACTCAGGCCAACTGGCACGGTCTTCAAGCAGCCATCAATCATCTGGACTGGTCTCCCATCTCTACCGCCTCTGACATCAACTCATCCTGGGAATTCTTTCAAAGTAAATTGCTCTCTCTCATGCACAGATTTATCCCATCTCGTCTTCAGTTGTCATACCCTTCCTCCCGTCCATGGTACACGGAATCTTGTGGTGAGGCTGTTGCCCTGAAACAACTTGCTTTCGTCTCCTGGAAAGCAAATCCAATGGAAGGAAATCTCATTTCCTTTCACAAAGCCCGAAACAAGTGTGTGTCCACCCTCAGGAGAGCCAGGAAACAATATCTCACCGTTCTCAAGACTGAACTCTCTTATCTGTCTCCCTCTTCCAAATCCTGGTGGCGTCTGGTCAAATCTGTTTCTGGTGTTTGTTCCCCCTCCATCCCCTCCCTCACCTCAAACGGCTTAACGGCTGACTCTGCACGGGAAAAAGCTGAATGCCTCAACTCTATGTTTGCCTCTAAATCTTGTGTCCCAAACCCATCCCTCTCTGTACCCACCGTACCCAGTCGTACCCAGCTGCTCCTGGACTCTGTGTCCTTTCCTCCTGACAAGGTGGAAAAGTTTCTGTCAACCCTCGACTCTGATTCTGCAACTGGTCCTGACGGCATCAGCCCACGGGTCCTAAAATCATGTGCTTCCGCTCTTTCACTCCCTCTTTCTGTTCTCTTCACCCTCTCTTTTGCTCAAGGTCATCTGCCATCTGCTTGGAAATCAGCCAACATCACCGCTTTGCACAAAAAAGGTGCAAAAACAGATCCCAGCAACTACAGACCAATCAGCCTTCTCCCAATTATCAGCAAAGTCATGGAATCCATCATTGCTTCAGATATGAAATCTTTCCTCTTCTCCAATGGCTTGATCTCTGATCATCAATTTGGTTTCAGACCTGGTCACTCTACTCTGGACATGCTGCTTCTGCTTTCTCAACAATGGATGGAGGTCCTCAACGCCAAACAGGAAATTAGAGCCGTCTCCATTGACATTTCACGTGCCTTCGATACGGTCTGGCACCCTGCTCTGCTCACCAAACTCTCCTCCTTTGGTATCCATGGAAATCTCCACACATGGCTGGCGGACGTCCTCTCTGGTCGTAGTCAACGTGTGGCCCTGAATGGGTTTCTCTCATCTCCTCTACCTGTTCAGGCTGGAGTTCCCCAAGGTAGTGTTCTGGGCCCTGTGCTTTTTCTGGTCTTCATCAATGATCTCTCTGACTCTCTTGAAAATCCTCTCTATCTCTTTGCTGACGACTCTACTCTCTGTCGCTCCATTCCTCATCCCTCAGATCGGCAGTCTGCAGCCTCCTCACTCTCTGCAGACCTGGACAAAATCACAGACTGGGCAAACAAATGGAACATGTCTTTCAATCCTGATAAATCTCACACTCTTACGATGTCTCTCCGAAAAGACCGACTGGAAAACCCTCCCATCCACTTTCTGAATAATCCTCTCCAAGAAGTTCTGTCACTCAAGCTTTTGGGTCTCACTATTTGCCATGATCTTTCCTGGGAAAACCACATTTCAAATCTGGCCTCCAAAGCCAGTCGCCGACTGGGCATCCTCCATCGTGCAAAGTCCTTCCTTGGCACACCTGAGCTCCTCACCACATACAAGGCTTTCATCCGCAGCTCTATGGAATACTGCTCTCCCCTCTGGTCTGGTGCTCCTGCCTCACACCTAGCCCGTCTTCACGCTGTTGAAACCAAAGCGTTCAGAATCATTGGAATCTCCCGCGATGAAGCTAACTCCAAGGGCCTTTCACTCACTCACCGCAGGCAGGTTGGTGGTCTTTCCATCTTCTACCGACTCCTCTCTGGCGTTGCCCCCCCAGCCCTCTCTGGGCTCTGTCCCCCAAATATTCCTACAGGTCGCACAAGATCTGCCTGCAACCCTCTTATGGTTAAACTGCCAAAATCAAGACTTTCTGCTCACCTTCACTCCTTGATTCCTCTTTTCTCCCGCTTCTGGAACAAACTCCCTCACTCTCTTCAATCCCACTCCATCCTCCAGGTCTTTAAAACAGCTGGTCACCACCATCTCTTATCCTCCCCCATCCAAAACCTTGATCTTTTCTACCCCCGCTAATTTCGGTGCCCTTGTGTTTTATACTTCTCCCACCCCCCCCCCCCCCCTTCCCACGACTCTTGCCCCCAAACCCTCTCCCTCCCACACTTCTCCCTGCTCTCAAATGTTGTGGTTGTGTGCTTCCCCTTCTCTCCCCATCTTGTCTTCCGCTCCCTCTTTTTGTATATTTTGTTTGTCTGGTTGATTTGTTTGTGAAATAAATGTTAGGTCTTTCACGAGCCTCGATTCAGTATACAAAAAAAAAAAAAAAAAAAAAAAACTCGAAATCCATCCACACGCCAGTATACATGGTGTCAGTGTTTAAATGGCCGTCTGTCCCTCGCAAGGTTAGACCAGACCAGGGGGGGGGGGGGGGGGAACACTGGCTCCGGTCAGGCATGCTAAGCCTGCCCGTTGCTGAAGGTGGACAGGGGTTGGTCGATGTCAACAGTAAGGTGTTGGCTTTTCGCCTCCTCTCACTACGCCGGCTTCTGTACACGGATGTCCCGTGGAAAGCTTTTGCTCACTGCCTACTTAGGCAAGCCGGGAAACTTGGTTTTGACCAGCAACTCTTTCTCATCAACATCAAGAGCATTGACTTAACTTTGGTCCCCCTGTTCTACAGGAGCATGCTGGAAGCATGGCAGGCAATTCAGTTTCAGCGTGATACATGTGATTATTCCCTCCCAATGTTTTTAAATGAGCCAGTCTTTTTAAACCCAGTTTTTAAAGGGGTTCATTGATATGCAAAAATTCATTGATATCGATTGCTCCAAGGTCAAAAACGTTCGAGACCCTTTTCTCCATAAATGGAAGTCAGCAGCTGACGTTGCTGTGGCTACTGGTGTTCATTCTATCAGTCATTGGGAGGATCTTCTCTCTGATTTTACGCCTTGTTAAACAAACCGGGCTAAAATGGGACCCTCTGGTGGAAGCTAACCCTCCTTTGTCCCAATGCCCCTTTCCAAAACTTTTAATTTCTTTCCAAGGTCTTATTCCTTTTAATACAACTAGGGCGTGCCCGTACGTGGGTGCAAAAAAACATGCGTGCAAACAACAACAACAAAAAAAAACTTTGAAACCACGTGGCAGTAACGACCACAGAACCCCCCCCTCTATTTACATGAAATGGTTTGGTCCATTCGCAAAGCCAAAGCGAACGGCTTGCGAGTACGGTAGAACCCCCCCCTCTATTTACATGAAATGGTTTGGTCTATTCGCAAAGCCAAAGCGAACGGCTTGCGAGTACGGTGACCATACCTTGGGAACCACTTGTCCGATTAATTTCAAACCTTGAAAAGGCACATCCTCGGGTCCCCAGCAATATACCTGGCAAGTTTCAAGTATATCGGACCCGTGGTTGTCGAGAAACAGCGGTCACAGACAAACACACACACACACAGACACACAGAGATTACTGGAATTATAGATAGACTAGGACGTGCCCGTACGTGGGTGCCCGTTCCTTGCCAAAAAAAAATAAAAAATTTTTTTTCCAAATTTAAATCAAGTTTACCTCCCTGTCTTTGCTAGCCATGACATTCGATGCCATTGACCATTGCCACTCCTACGCCACGGTGAGGCGACAGGGTAGGATTTGTAGGAGACCTGAAAGTGCAGTGTCAGTATGTATTCCATGTTCGAATTGTTGTAGTTTTAAAATAGTTTAAAAAAAAAAAGGTTTGCAAAGCATATCACCAAATTGAAACAGAATTGAAACAGAGCAGAATTCGTTATTATTATTATATTACTACAAATTATTACAAATTATTACATTACAAATTTTATTCGTTAATGTTAATTCCCTGCCATCACCCTCTGCCATCACCCTCTGCCATCACCCTCCCATCACCCTGCCCCATCACCCTGCCCCATCACCCTGCCCCATCACCCTGCCCCATCACCCTCCCATCTCCCCCCCATCACCCTCCCATCACCCTCCCATCACCCTGCCATCTCCCTCCCACCACCCTCTGCCATCACCCTCTGCCATAACCCTCTGCCATCACCCTCCCATCACCCTGCCATCACCCTCTGCCATCACCCTCTGCCATCACCCTCTGCCATCACCCTCTGCAATCACCCTCTGCCATCACCCTCTGCCATCACCCTCCCATCACCCTGCCATCACCCTGCCATCACCCTGCCCCATCACCCTGCCCCATCACCCTGCCCCATCACCCTCCCATCTCCCCCCCCATCACCCTCCCATCACCCTGCCATCTCCCTCCCACCACCCTCTGCCATCACCCTCTGCCATCACCCTCTGCCATCACCCTCTGCCATCACCCTCTGCCATCACCCTCCCATCACCCTGCCATCACCCTCTGCCATCACCCTCTGCCATCACCCTCTGCCATCACCCTCTGCCATCACCCTCTGCCATCACCCTCTGCCATCACCCTCCCATCACCCTGCCATCACCCTGCCATCACCCTGCCATCACCCTCCCATCACCCTGCCCCATCACCCTGCCCCATCACCCTGCCCCATCACCCTCCCATCTCCCTCCCAAACAAAGAATAATAAAAATTGTCTACATGTACATTGTACACACCTTTATGTCGTTAGCACCTCTTCATAAACAACATTGCAGAGGAAACGGTGCTTCTTCTTTGTTTCCTCGTCCTGGGCAAGAATGCGGAGGCTGCTGGATCTGCCAACCCTACAGGCCGCCACGTAGAACTGGCAATGGCTGAAGAAGTCTCTTGGGCAGAAGATCCCAACATGGTGTAGTGACTGCCAAAAGAAGTTGTGCACTTATTTTGATGAATTCTTTGCGTAACAATTTTTCTTCAAGCAATAAATAAATAAAAAGAATTGTCCACATGTACACACCTGTATGTCGTTAGCAGCTCTTCATAAACAACATAGCTGAGGAAACGGCACTTCTCCAGGAGATCCTAACATGGTGTATGACTGGCAAAAGAAGTTGTGCACTTTTTTTGATGAATTCGTTTCGAAACAATTTTTCTTCAATAAATAAATAATAATAAAAATTGTCTACATGTACATTGTACACACCTTTATCTCGTTAGCACCTCTTCATAAACAGCATTGCAGAGGAAACGGCGCTTCTTCTTTGTTTCCTCGTCCTGGGCAAGAATGCGGAGGCTGCTGGATCTGCCAACCCTAGAGGCCGCCACGTAGAACTGACAATGGCTGAAGAAGTCTCTTGGGCAGAAGATCCCAACATGGTGTAGCGACTGCCAAAAGAAGTTGTGCACTTATTTTGATGAATTCTTTTCGAAACAATGTTTCTTCAATCAATAAATAAATCGCAAATTAGTTTTAATTAGTTTTAAAACATAGTTTAACGGCAACATAGTTTTCCAACGTGAAATAAATGAATACGCTCTCAAATGTGCCGTCCGAGGCAGAGTCTGTTCGCCACGTTCGGCACACGTGATAGCTCGCTGCTCTCTGATTGGTTGAATCGTTTTTTGGACATAGCTCGGTAACTACTTGTCCGATTAATATGAAACCTTGAAAAGGCACATCCTCGGGTCCCCAGCAATATATCTGGCAAGTTTAAAGTATATCGGACCCGTGGTTGTCGAGAAACAGCGGTCACAGACATACAGACATACAAACATACAAACATACAAACATACAAACATACACACAGAGATTACTGGAATTATAGATAGATGGAGAAATCCTCTGTTTATTCCATGTGTGTTGGAATTCTGGTTCCCTGTAAACCGACAGAACCACAAACACACTGGAGACCTCTGCTCCAAATTGGCGCTGCCGCAACAATCAAATGGCTCACCATGTATAGGGCACCCATTGTCAAACGCACTGGGGACCTGCAATGGCGACTGGCACATTATATTTTATCTTCAAACGTTTTATCTCACCGCATATGCCCTGACAACTCGGAAATGTGTCCCTTCTGTGATGTCCCTGAAACTGTTTTTCATGCTTTTATTGAATGTACGAGGTTGGCTCCTCTTTTTTCAGTTTTATCACGTGTGATTGAAGGGCTAGGCTTGGTTTTCACACATTGTGTTTTTATATTTGGCTTTAATATTTCTTACCGGTGTAAAGAAGAATGTATTTTAGCCAACTATCTGTTTGCGGAGGCAAAACTTGCTATTTATTTTTCAAGAAAGCACAAAATGCAAACCATTCGTGCACTACTTTTATCTGATGATGATGTTTTTATGATTTTCAAAGGTCTAGTTATGTCTCGTTTACATCTGGAGCTTGAATTCATTGAATGTACACTTCTCACAGCGATGGTGCGTGAAGGAATCCCTTTGCAGCTTCGTTGATGGTGTCCTCCAAGTTCATTTGTAAATTCTAGTCCTTGCTCTCATGTAACCCCCATCCTTATTTATATGAAATGTGTCGTATGACTTTTCATCATGTACACTGACTTCCCAGTAATAAAGAGGAACGAAATGTCTCTCTCTCTCTCTCTCTCTCTCTCTCTCTCTCTCTCTCTCTCTCTCTCTCTCTCTCTCTCTCTCTGTTTCTGTTTCTGTCTCTGTCTCTCTCTCTGTCTCTCTCTGTCTCTCTTTCCTGATCCTGGCTGCGTGGCAGACGGTCACTCCTCTTGTGCATGCTCGTGCCGAGAACCTTCGGAGCATTGTGGTGTTTTTGCAACGTTGGAGGTGTTGCTGGACGGTGGTGCCTTTTAGGGGAGCTGGGGCCGCATTGCACTTGACGGTGGAAGCGAGGAAGGGTTGGTTGAGTGCTTGTTCACGCCTGGACGTTTTCGGTTCCATTTGTTGGTGTTCTTCCCGTGGGGTGGTTTGGAGGCGACGAACACCAACCCCCCTTGTTGAGACCAGAGTTAAATGCCGGCCGGCAGGAACATCATTTATTTTTATTTAATCTTTCTCCTTGCTTGTATACGAGTCTGAGTGAAGACATCTCAATTAGGAATTATAGTTTTGTTTTTTTTACCTCTCCTTTCATCTTTGTCTCTTGCATTTATTTTCATTAAATCCTTTATTTTTGCATTTCATTCTTGTATTGTGGATTTTGCTGTCCCATATTTGTGTTTGTGGGTTCAGATTAACCCAGTGTCGGCCATCCGATCAGATAAGGCTTTGGGCCTTTCCCGCAAATGCCAAAGACAATCCCGCCAAGGTTCGAAGTACCCCTCGGAGTTAAAGATCGTTTCGGTCATCTGTCACCCAGGGGTCTTAACCCCGGGGATGCGACAATATTTACTATTGGGCATGTTGGCAATGGGGGAGCAGCATTTTTAGTCTCGCCCCATACAGGATGCGAGACTATTACAATGCCCCTGTCTGTATGTCTCTGTGTGTGTATCTGTCTGTCTGTGTCTATGTGTGTGTGTCTATGTGTGTGTGTGTATGTGTGACTGTGTGTGTGTGTGTGTGTGTGTGTGTGTGTGTGTGTGTGTGTGTCCACGTCTGTATATTTTCACTTTAAAAGAGTGTTTCTTTGCAACCCCTTTTCCAATCGATGCGAAGCTTTAAACATATGGGGGACTCCCCATGGAGAATATTTTGTTGCTAACTCTGACCTCATAGGCCACACACATGGTATGGCAACCATATTGAATTAATAAAAAAAATTGGACGTAATTTTCTCCAAAACCTCAATGAAAAAAATTTGAAACTTGCCATATGTCATCAACTCCCCATGAGGTATATAGGGTGATATTGATGATGTCATTGGAGAAGTGATATTCCATCTATAATTGGTTGAATTGAAAACTAGGGAGGATTTGGGGGTGGGGAAGGGGGGAGGAAAGCACACATCACGTGCCACTCGATAAATAATTATTGCGGCAACACAAGCACAAGTACCAAAGGGTTAACTTGCAAAGGCGGTCTTAAATGGTTATGCAAATTTAACAGCGACTTGTGTGTTTCACCTAATGGGTGGACAGGGCATCTCATGCACTGTGTTCCCCAAGGACAGATATCTGCAGCATCATTGATTGGGCTTTGACAGTGTGTATGAAGGAATCCTATGATGAATGAATTGTGATGAGATGGAGGAGAGTTGTGATGACGGAGACAGCAGATTTGAGGCTAAATGTGGTTATTTGGATACTGAGAAAGTGAAACAGAGACCAAACACAGAAATGCATTGTGGAAAATGCTACAGGATATTTGGAACAACATTCCACAGCCATACGAGGACATTGATAAACTTTATGGTAGCATGAAAACAATATGTTATGCTCCACTAGAATGGGTAGGCCTACCCATCATTGCCCGGTGCTGTTCTATTCCTGTTGGCATTTTTTTTGTTTTTACCGGTGACCTGTCACACTGCATGGTGGTTGTTGTTGTTGTTGGGGTTCTTGTTGGGGTCGATTTTTAATATATGCGCCCATTGGTTGGACAACTGCTGGATCCCACCCACATTTGTCACTTAACTCCACCCACCATGGCACTCAGATTGAATAATATGGCCACCATCTTGGTTTTCTGGTGGGCCTAAGACATCAGGCCTGTAGGCCTCTGCTGATTATACACTGCCTGTGTATGTTGGGTCAGATTTCCATTGGCTTTGTTTGGGTTGAGTGTTGCTCGATGCAGTTTATCAGGACATGCCGATATACAGTACATATGTTTATCAGTTTAAATCAATTAAAGTTCAGTTTAAATTAAAGAACAGAATACCAGGTAACAGCTTATTGTTATTGACATGTAAAAGTATAACCAATCGATCAATAATCTCATCAATCTCACCCTCCAGAACAATAAATGGAACACACATGAACTGTGATTTGTTTTTTGTTTTTTACATCACAGCTGAAAACATCAGTTGCATTCCAACCCTAATCTCTACAATGGAATTTGCTGTAAAACTAGAATTCTAAATGTACAAAGAGGTGACATAGGAGGAATATACAAACATCATTTTTATGACGTAACCCGAAGGACAATGCCGTCTAGAACACGTCTAGAACAGCGTTTGTCTGTCCGTATGTCCCGACAAATGTCCACCAATCAGAGTTGAGGATCTGGTCACATGATAGGAGAACAGACAGCCTTTAGTAACCATTATACTTGCATATTTTACTAAAAGGAAATGCAATAACATTCAGTGGAACGTTTTGGGATCCCAGCGGGTGTTGTAAGGTAGGTAGGAGGTTTCAGAAATTCCTCAATACAATTATGATATTGAAATGTGATCGACACGGATCTTGCTCCCGAATCGGCAAGTGAACAGTTGACGATGTTTTGAATTGCACAGCAGGTGTTGTTTTGAATCACATGGAGGTGAGGTGTTTTCAATAACGTGGGGGTTATGAGGATGGTGATGTGTTTTTAATAACTCGGTGATTACGTGCTGGTGAGGTGTTTTTAACAATGTGGGGTAAGGCGTTATATATATATATATATATATATATATATATATATATATATATATATATATATATATATATATATATAACGTATGTAATATATAATATATAAAATATATATTGTGCCTATAGAAAGTCTACACCCCCTTTCAAAATTTTCACCTTTTGTTGCCTTATAGCATACAATTAAATTGCGTTAAATTAGACTTTTTCCACCTTTATTTACACATCGTAACCACAATTTCCAAGTGAAAAACAAATTCTACAAATTTCACAAAATTAATTAAATATACAAAACAGGAATATTTTGGTTGGATAAGTTTCCACCCCAATGAGTTAATACTACTTGGTGGAAGCACCTTTGACAGCAATTACAGATGAGTTTGTTGGGATAGGTCTCTACCA
Organism: Myxine glutinosa; assembly: GCF_964187855.1. NCBI lineage: Eukaryota > Metazoa > Chordata > Myxini > Myxiniformes > Myxinidae > Myxine > Myxine glutinosa. The sequence goes on along the minus strand of NC_136264.1, from coordinate 201,130,304 downwards.
ACTTTGCACACCTTGATTGGATAATATTTGCCCATTCTTCTGTTCAAAACAGTTCAAGCTCGGTCAAGTTGTGTGGGGAGCGTTGATGGACAGCAATATTCAAGTCATGCCACAGATTTCCGATTGGATTTAGATCGGGGCTCTGACTGGGCCACTCAAGGACATTTATCTTTTTGTTCCTCAGCCACTCCAGTGTAGCTTTGTCTCTGTGCTTTGGATCATTGTCATGGAGAAAGGTGAACTTCAGTCCAAATTTCAGTTTTCTTGCCGAGGGAGCAGGTTTTCCTCTAGGATTTTTCTGTATTTTGCTCCACCCATTTTCCCTTCTATCCTGACAAGTGCCCCAGTCCCTGCTGATGAGAAACATCCCCATAACATGATGCTGCCACCGCCATGCTTCACAGTAGGGATCGTGCTCTTTGGGTGATGTACTGTGTTGGGTTTGTGCCAAACGTAACGTTTTGCATTTTGGCCAAAATGTTCCATCTTTGTTTCATCAGACAACAAAACGTTTTGCCACACGGCTTCAGAATCTCCGGAGTGGTTTTTTGCATACCTCCAACGGGACTCAAGGTAGACTTTTTTGAGCAATGGCTTCCTTCTTGCCACACCACCGTACAGGTCAGACTTGTGGAGTGCTTGAAATATTGTTGTCACATTCACACAGTGACCAGTCTTTGCCATAAAGGCCTGTAGCTCTTTCAGTTTCAATTGGCCTCTTGGTGGCCTCTCTGATCAGTCTCCTCCTTGCTTGGTCATCCAGTTTGGAGGGGCGGCCTCATCTAGGCAGGGTCTTGGTTGTCCCATATGCCTTCCATTACGTATTGAGTGTCTTTACTGTGCTCCAAGGGATATTCAAGGCCTTTGAAATATTTTTATACCAATCCCCTGATCTGTACCTTTCCACAACTTTATCCCGGAGGTCTTTTGAAAGCTCATTGGTGCTCATGGTTGAGTCTTTGCTGTGAAATGCACTATCCAGCAGAGAAAACCAAGAGGAACAGCTGATTTTATTCTGACATAATCAGAATCCCTACAATTTAGCACAGGTTGAGGCCAATTAACTTGATGTGTGATTTTGAAGGTGATTGGTTACACCTGAGCTAATTTACAATTGCTATTATAAGGGGGGTGGGCACTTATCCAACCAAGATATTATTTGTATTTTTAATTAATTTTCTGAAATTTGTAGAATTTGTTTTTCACTTGGAATTTGTGGGTTACAATGCGTAAATAAAGGTGGAAAAGTCTGATTTAATGTATTTTCATTCCAGGCTACAAGGTAACAAAAGGTAATAATTTTTAGGTGGTGTGGACTTTCTATAGGCACTGTGTATATATATACAGTGCCTATAGAAAGTATATATATACAGTGCCTATATACACAGTATATATTTCAATCAGTCTAACATTTCATGGTTTTTGAACTCGTCAAATGTTCACTCATCATTGAGTCATCATTTATATGCATGACCTTGTTTTGGCTTGACATTTGCAAAAACATGAATTTTTGCCTGTCTGTTGTGCCACAGATGAAGCCGCTGAGTCCTGCATGTCATATGCCAAGTTTGAAGATGACATTTTTTGGCTTTGACAAGAGGAAATACAAAAGACTGTCCCATCAATTAGTCATCGGTTGTGTCGTTGCAATGCTTTTTTATTCATTTCCAGTTGCATCTGTAGGTGAAGACAAGTTTCAGACATTCTCACCGAGCCACAGCGGGTGGGCATTGAACCACCTCGTGGTGCACAGTGGAACAGGCGAGGTTTATATTGGTGGCATCAACAGAATATACAAGCTCTCCAGAAACCTGTCACTTTTGCGAACGCATGAGACAGGACCTAACAAAGACAATGAAAAATGCTACCCTCCACCTACGGTCCAACCTTGTACTCAGGACCTGCATGACACCATCAATGTCAACAAGCTCTTGATGCTTGATTATAAGGAAAATCGACTGCTTGCCTGTGGCAGCCTTTTTCAGGGAATTTGCCAACTTTTGCGACTTGATGATCTTTTTAAACTTGGAGAACCAAACCATCGCAAAGAACATTACTTCTCAAGTGTCAATGTGAGTGGGACCATGTACGGTGTTATTATTGAAAAACCTGGCACTTCTTGGCAAACCTTGTATGTTGGCACCCCGATTGATGGCAAATCTGAGTATTTTCCCACACTCTCAAGCAGGAAACTGATGCCTAATGCGGAAGATATTGACATGTTTAACTATGTCTACATTGATGAGTTTCTCTCATCACAACTCAAGATTCCTTCAGACACCCTTTCATCAATTCCATCATTTGACATCTATTACATTTATGGCTTTAGCCTTGGAAGGTATGTGTACTTCCTCACTCTCCAGCCAGACATTGGTGCACATGCCGATGGCACGAGCGACCAGTTCTTCACTTCAAAGATGGTGCGACTGTGTATCGAAGATGGAAACTTCTACTCCTATGTGGAGCTCCCAATTGGCTGCGTTAGTGCTGGGATCGAGTACCGCCTGGTGCAGGCTGCCTTTCTTGGGAAGGCTGGACAATATTTGGCTAAATCTCTGAACGTACCTGAAGGAGAGGATGTACTCTTTGCAATTTTTGCAAAGGGACAAAAGAGCTGGGAGCGTCCTCCAAAAGAGTCTGCACTCTGCGTATTCACCTTGACCTCAGTTCAAAAAGTCATTAAGGATCGTGTTGAATCATGCTACCGTGGTGAAGGCAACCTCGATCTCACGTGGCTCATAAACAAAGAACTCAGTTGCCGCTATGCGGTAGGTACCAACAATAGCAAATGGAACATCGGTAAACACGCACATTACCATTAAAATACAATGGTTAGACTGTTAGGGTGCTTCAGGCGACTAACAATATTATTCCACAGTTCATATTTTAAAACACTTTATTTATGCTTACATTCACATCTACCCCTTCCACTTCTCATAGGTACGTACATAATAAATAGATGAGTCGAAAGGTGGGACGTCTGTGAAATTGAGGGAAAAAAAAAACGCTTGAAATATCATTATATTATTTAGAAAAGCAATAAAATTTCAGTTGTGTTGGCAGGATGGCCTAGAAGTGCGCACACCCGACTCTAAGCTGTCCAGCCTGAGTTTGAATCCCGACCCAGCTATAAACGGTCATCCCGGCATTTCACAGGCAGGGTGATTGATCAATGTGTGTGCTGTCCCTTGGATGGATGTTAAACGGGCGTTCGGGTTGCCAGCGTTAGTTGGTGGGCGTTAAAGATCCCACGGTGTCTTTCTTAAAGAGTAGGCGAGCTATCGTGGGCACCCTGGCCAAATTACAAATTGCTGCCCAAACGACTTAGTCGAGTGTCAGGCTTAGCCGGCTGGTTCGTGAAAGACTCAGCCCAAAAACTTCCCCAGCCAATTCCACAAGAACGTTGGAATAATTGTCGCCTTTAAAGTTGAAAAATGATAAAATTCCAGATTTGTCTATTATTTTTTTTCGACATATTGTTTTTCATCCAACTACGCAAAATATCAAATGTTTTTTTTTTCATTGCGATTTTTTTTTCATTCTATACTGTATACATTACTATTGTATATAATACTGTACCTGATGTGCTGTGTAAGGCAGCATGTATATGCAAGTTGTGGGTCCTGGCTTTGATTTGTTTTTTCATGTGGTCTCCTTTCCTTTCCACCCTCAGCCAATTAAGATTAATGATGAATTCTGTGGGCAAGTTATCAATCAGCCTCTGGGAGGTCATGCCATGGTGCACGGAGTCTCAGTCTACACTGATCACAGTGAGAGTATGACGGCTGTGGCTGCCTATGTTTTCAATGGGCACACAGTCGCTTTTGTTGGTACCAAAAATGGGAGAGTGAAGAAGGTAAATATCACATGGGTTCTCCCCAAGTTGTTCAATACACGGCTCCAACCTCCTCTTTCTTCCTCCACCTCCACCTCTCCCCCATACCTCCGACCTCCCAAAAATATGTCCTCTTGCTTTTATTTACCCTTGGGATTGGGTGTCGGGTAAGGTTAATGCGGGATACAATGACTTCACTTTTATATATGATGTAATAATCAAGCACAAATCTTAACCTTTCAACTTTAATCTCAGACAAGGAACCGGTAATAATAACAATAATCTATTATATAAACCACATTATCAGTTTGTGTGTTTGTACAGATGTCTGTCCCCCTTCATAAGGGTAGGTTTTAAAGGCCAATCTTTTAACACGAAAGTGTGTTCACTACGGTCTATTTTTTGATGATTAAACAAACTTGGAAAAACATTTTCCATGAAAGAGTAATTGTGTCTCTTTTATTGGAACTGTAGACGGTGGCTTGCAAACCGAGCCTCAAGGGCGGTGTACAGAATCATTTTTTAAAATAACAATAAATACAAGGCACAGGGACGTGAACGTTTCTGCCCATGATGTGCAATACACACAGAGTAAAACGAGTATGCATTTACATCCGTGTGATGTCTAATAAATAAAGAAGATAAAAGCACAACTGACACTAGGCCGAGGCTTCAGACTTTGGCACGCTCACGAGGCTGCACCGTCGAATAAACTGTTCCAACCCGTCATTTTTGACGGACCATTTACTCGTATATTCCTAATGATAATCAATATATATATAACTTGAGAAGTGTCCGTTTGTTTGTTTGACTTGTATGCACTGCTTCACCGCTTGACAGAATGAGTTAAAAACTTGTGGTTGTAGTCAAAAGGTCCAAGGAAAGTTTTATACGGTAAAAAAAACTTCATAGTTCCGGGGGTTCAGGAAACCCAATCATCTCTATGTGTATGTGTATCGTAGAGTGCCGCTCCCGATGGGAGTTGGTAGGCTATTATCAATCGTCCCGTCCGTACGTAATTCCAGTGAATTAACCTGTGCACAAGCATGGGCTCTTCACTAGTAATAATACATTTCCCCAAATCTCTCTGGTGAGAAGGCATGTAACAAGTACAGTACATTCGCATCCTTGTCTTTGAACTCGATGTCATCTTTATGTTGCATGTGACGAACAAAACCTCCGTGTCATTTGGATCCGGGTGAAAATTATTTTCATATCGGTGTGGTAGCCTGGGAGTGATTTGGTGTTCTAAGTGTGGTCATCATTGGTTACTTGGTGCTATCGGGACTTTATTGAAGAGAACACATGGGTCTCATCGGCATGAGGGGATATTGGCACAGGCCGGCCATGGCACAGGTATATTTCGGAGAAGACTAGAACAGGCTATTGAATTGGAATTGTTATTATTTGTGCTGCAGGAGTACAGAAATAGAGGGAGTAGTAGTAGAAGGAATAGAGGGAGTAATAGTAGAAGGAATAGAGGGAGTAATAGTAGGAGGAATAGAGGGAGTAATAGTGGAAGAAATAGAGGGAGTAATAGTAGAAGGAATAGAGGGAGTAATAGTGGAAGAAATAGAGGGAGTAATAGTAGAAGGAATAGAGGGAGTAATAGTGGAAGAAATAGAGGGAGTAATAGTAGCTGGAATAGAGGGAGTAATAGTAGAGGAATTGAGCGAGTAATAGTGGAAGAAATAGAGGGAGAAATAGAGGGAGTAATAGTGGTAGAAATAGAGGGAGAAATAGAGCGAGTAATAGTGGAAGAAATAGAGGGAGAAATAGAGGGAGTAATAGTAGAGGGAATAGAGGGAGTAATAGTAGAAGGAATAGAGCGAGTAATAGTGGAAGTAATAGCGGGAGAAATAGAGGGAGTAATAGTAGAAGGAATAGAGGGAGTAATAGTAGAAGGAATAGAGCGAGTAATAGTGGAAGAAATAGAGGGAGTAATAGTAGAAGGAATAGAGGGAGTAATAGTAGAAGGAATAGAGGGAGTAATAGTAGAAGGAATAGAGGGAGTAATAGTAGAAGGAATAGAGCGAGTAATAGTAGAAGGAATAGAGGGAGTAATAGTACAAGGAATAGAGGGAGAAAAAAGGGAGAAATAGAGGGAGAAATAGAGGGAGTAATAGTAGAGGGATACAGGGAGTAATAGTAGCAGAAATAGAGGGAGTAATAGTAGAAGAATTAGAGGGAGTAATAGTAGAAGCATTAGAGGGAGTAATAGTAGAAGAAATAGAGGGAGTAATAGTAGAAGGAAAAGAGGGAGTAATAGTAGAAGAAATAGAGGGAGTAATAGTAGAAGGAATAGAGGGAGTAATAGTAGAAGGAATAGAGGGAGTAATAGTAGAAGAAATAGAGGGAGTAATAGTAGAAGAAATAGAGGGAGTAATAGTAGCAGAAATAGAGGGAGTAATAGTAGCAGAATTGGAGGGAGTAATAGTAGAGAAATAGAGAGAGTAATAGTCGAAGGAATAGAGGGAGAAATAGTAGAAGAAATAGAGGGAGTAATAGTAGAAGGAATAGAGGGAGTAATATTAGAAGGAATAGAGCGAGTAATAGTGGAGGAAATAGAGGGAGTAATAGCAAAGGAATAGAGGGAGTAATAGTAGCAGGAATAGAGCGAGTAATAGTGGAAGAAATAGAGGGAGAAATAGAGGGAGTAATAGTAGAAGGAATAGAGGGAGTAATAGTAGCAGGAATACAGGGAGTAATAGTAGAAGGAATAGAGCGAGTAATATTGGAAGTAATAGAGGGAGTAATAGTAGAAGGAATAGAGGGAGTAATAGTAGAAGGAATAGAGGGAGTAATATTAGAAGGAATAGAGCGAGTAATAGTGGAGGAAATAGAGGGAGTAATAGTAAAGGAATAGAGGGAGTAATAGTAGCAGGAATAGAGCGAGTAATAGTGGAAGAAATAGAGGGAGAAATAGAGGGAGTAATAGTAGAAGGAATAGAGGGAGTAATAGTAGCAGGAATACAGGGAGTAATAGTAGAAGGAATAGAGCGAGTAATATTGGAAGTAATAGAGGGAGTAATAGTAGAAGGAATAGAGGGAGTAATAGTAGAAGGAATAGAGCGAGTAATAGTGGAATAAATAGAGGGAGTAATAGTAGAGGGAATAGAGGGAGTAATAGTAGTAGGAATAGAGGGAGTAATAGTAGAAGGAATAGAGGGAGTAATAGTAGAGGGAATAGAGCGAGTAATAGTAGAAGGAATAGAGGGAGTAATAGTACAAGGAATAGAGGGAGAAAAAAGGGAGAAATAGAGGGAGAAATAGAGGGAGTAATAGTAGAAGGAATAGTGGGAGTAATAGTAGAAGGAATAGAGGGAGAAATAGAGGGAGTAATAGAGGGAGAAATAGTAGAAGGAATAGAGGGGGTAATAGTAGAAGGAATAGAGGGGGTAATAGTAGAGGAAATAGAGGGAGAAATAGAGGGAGAAATAGAGGGAGTAGTAGAGGGAGAAATAGAGGGAGTAATAGTCGAAGGAATAGAGGGAGAAATAGTAGAAGAAATAGAGGGAGTAATAGTAGAAGGAATAGAGGGAGTAATATTAGAAGGAATAGAGCGAGTAATAGTGGAGGAAATAGAGGGAGTAATAGCAAAGGAATATAGGGAGTAATAGTAGCAGGAATAGAGCGAGTAATAGTGGAAGAAATAGAGGGAGAAATAGAGGGAGTAATAGTAGAAGGAATAGAGGGAGTAATAGTAGCAGGAATACAGGGAGTAATAGTAGTAGGAATAGAGCGAGTAATATTGGAAGTAATAGAGGGAGTAATAGTAGAAGGAATAGAGGGAGTAATAGTAGAAGGAATAGAGGGAGTAATATTAGAAGGAATAGAGCGAGTAATAGTGGAGGAAATAGAGGGAGTAATAGTAAAGGAATAGAGGGAGTAATAGTAGCAGGAATAGAGCGAGTAATAGTGGAAGAAATAGAGGGAGAAATAGAGGGAGTAATAGTAGAAGGAATAGAGGGAGTAATAGTAGCAGGAATACAGGGAGTAATAGTAGAAGGAATAGAGCGAGTAATATTGGAAGTAATAGAGGGAGTAATAGTAGAAGGAATAGAGGGAGTAATAGTAGAAGGAATAGAGCGAGTAATAGTGGAATAAATAGAGGGAGTAATAGTAGAGGGAATAGAGGGAGTAATAGTAGTAGGAATAGAGGGAGTAATAGTAGAAGGAATAGAGGGAGTAATAGTAGAGGGAATAGAGCGAGTAATAGTAGAAGGAATAGAGGGAGTAATAGTACAAGGAATAGAGGGAGAAAAAAGGGAGAAATAGAGGTAGAAATAGAGGGAGTAATAGAAGAAGGAATAGAGGGAGTAATAGTAGAAGGAATAGAGGGAGAAATAGAGGGAGTAATAGAGGGAGAAATAGTAGAAGGAATAGAGGGGGTAATAGTAGAAGGAATAGAGGGGGTAATAGTAGAGGAAATAGAGGGAGAAATAGAGGGAGAAATAGAGGGAGTAATAGTAGCAGAAATAGAGGGAGTAATAGTCGAAGGAATAGAGGGAGTAATAGTAGAGGAATTAGAGGGAGTAATAGTAGCAGAAATAGAGGGAGTAATAGTCGAAGGAATAGAGGGAGTAATAGTAGAGGAAATAGAGGGAGTAATAGTAGCAGAAATAGAGGGAGTAATAGTCGAAGGAATAGAGGGAGTAATAGTAGAGGAATTAGAGGGAGTAATAGTAGAAGAAATAGAGGGAGTAAAAGTAGAAGGAATAGAGGGAGTAATCGTAGAAGAATTAGAGGGAGTAATAGTAGAGAGAAATAGAGAGAGTAATAGTAGCGGAAATAGAGGGATTAATAGTAGAAGTATTAGAGGGAGTAATAGTAGCAGAAATAGAGGGAGTAATAGTCGAAGAAATAGAGGGAGTAATAGTAGAAGAATTAGAGGGAGTAATAGGAGAGAATTAGAGGGAGGAATAGTAGAGGAAATAGAGGGAGTAATAGTCGAAGGAATAGAGGGAGAAATAGTAGAAGTAATAGAGGGAGTAATAGTAGAAGAAATAGAGGGAGTAATAGTCGAAGAAATAGAGGGAGTAATAGTAGCAGAAATAGAGGGAGTAATAGTAGAGGAATTAGAGGGAGTAATAGTAGCGGAAATAGAGAGAGTAATAGTAGCAGATTTAGAGGGAGTAATAGTAGAAGAAATAGAGAGAGTAATAGTAAAAGATTTAGAGGGAGTAATAGTAGAAGCTTTAGAGGGAGTAATAGTAGAAGAAATAGAGGGAGTAATAGTCGAAGGAATCGAGGGAGAAATAGTAGCAGTAATAGAGGGAGTAATAGTAGAGCAATAGAGGGAGTAATAGTCGAAGAAATAGAGGGAGTAATAGTAGAGGAAATAGAGGGAGTAATAGTCGAAGAAATAGAGGGAGTAATAGTAGAGGAATTAGAGGGAGTAATAGTAGAGAAATAGAGGGAGTAATAGTCGAAGTAATAGAGGGAGTAATAGTCGAAGGAATAGAGGGAGTAATAGTAGAAGAATTAGAGGGAGTAATAGTAGAAGAAATAGAGGGATTAATAGTCGAAGAAATAGAGGGAGTAATAGTAGAAGTATTAGAGGGAGTAATAGGAGAAGAAATAGAGGGAGTAATAGTCGAAGTAATAGAGGGAGTAGTAGTCGAAGGAATAGAGGGAGTAATAGTAGAGGAATTAGAGGGAGTAATAGTAGTAGGAATAGAGGGAGTAATAGTAGAAGGAATAGAGGGAGTAATAGTAGAGGGAATAGAGCGAGTAATAGTAGAAGGAATAGAGGGAGTAATAGTACAAGGAATAGAGGGAGAAAAAAGGGAGAAATAGAGGGAGAAATAGAGGGAGTAATAGTAGAAGGAATAGAGGGAGTAATAGTAGAAGGAATAGAGGGAGAAATAGAGGGAGTAATAGAGGGAGAAATAGTAGAAGGAATAGAGGGGGTAATAGTAGAAGGAATAGAGGGGGTAATAGTAGAAGAAATAGAGGGAGTAATAGAGGGAGAAATAGAGGGAGAAATAGAGGGAGTAGTAGAGGGAGAAATAGAGGGAGTAATAGTGGAAGAAATAGAGAGAGAAATAGAGGAAGTAGTAGAGGGAGAAATAGAGGGAGTAATAGTAGAAGGAATAGAGGGAGAAATAGAGGGAGAAAAAAGGGAGTAATAGTAGAAGGAATAGAGGGAGTAATAGTGGAAGAAATAGAGAGAGAAATAGAGGGAGTAGTAGAGGGAGAAATAGAGGGAGTAATAGTAGAAGGAATAGAGGGAGAAATAGAGGGGGTAATAGTAGAAGGAGTAGAGGGAGTAATAGTAGAGGAAATAGAGGGAGTAATAGAGGGAGAAATAGTAGAACGAATAGAGGGGGTAATAGTAGAAGGAATAGAGGGGTAATAGTAGAAGGAATAGAGGGGGTAATAGTAGAAGAAATAGAGGGAGTAATAGATGGAGAAATAGAGGAAGTAATAGTGGAAGAAATAGAGAGAGAAATAGAGGGAGTAATAGAGGGAGAAATAGTAGAAGGAATAGAGGGGGTAATAGTAGAAGGAATAGAGGGGGTAATAGTAGCAGAAATAGAGGGAGTAATAGAGGGAGAAATAGAGGGAGTAATAGTGGAAGAAATAGAGAGAGAAATAGAGGGAGTAGTAGAGGGAGAAATAGAGGGAGTAATAGTAGAAGGAATAGAGGGAGAAATAGAGGGAGAAAAAAGGGAGTAATAGTAGAAGGAATAGAGGGAGTAATAGTGGAAGAAATAGAGAGAGAAATAGAGGGAGTAGTAGAGGGAGAAATAGAGGGAGTAATAGTCGAAGGAATAGAGGGAGAAATAGAGGGAGAAAAAAAGGGAGTAATAGTAGAAGGAATAGAGGGAGTAATAGTAGAAGGAATAGAGGGAGTAATAGTAGAGAAATAGAGGGAGTAATAGTAGTAGGAATAGAGGGAGTAATAGTAGAAGGAATAGAGGGAGTAATAGTAGAAGGAATAGAGGGAGTAATAGTAGAAGGAATAGAGGGAGTAATAGTAGAGGTAATAGAGGGAGTAATAGTAGAAGGAATAGAGGGAGTAATAGTAGCAGAAATAGAGAGAGTAATAGTAGAAGAAATAGAGGGAGTAATAGTAGAGGAAATAGAGAGAGTAATAGTAGAAGAAATAGAGGGAGTAATAGTAGGAGGAATAGAGGGAGTAATAGGAGAAGAAATAGAGGGAGTAATAGTGGAAGAAATAGAGAGAGTAATAGTAGAGAAATAGAGAGAGTAATAGTCGAAGAAATAGAGGGAGTAATAGTAGAAGAATTAGAGGGAGTAATAGTAGAAGAAATAGAGAGAGTAATAGTAGAAGAAATAGAGAGAGTAATAGTAGAAGGAATAGAGGGAGTAATAGTAGAAGAAATAGAGGGAGTAATAGTCGAAGAAATAGAGAGAGTAATAGGAGAGAAATAGAGGGAGTAATAGTCGAAGGAATAGAGAGAGTAATAGTCGAAGAAATAGAGGGAGTAATAGTAGAAGTAATACAGAGAGTAATAGTAGAAGAATTAGAGGGAGTAATAGTAGAAGAAATAGAGAGAGTAATAGTAGAAGATTTAGAGGGAGTAATAGTAGAAGAAATAGAGAGAGTAATAGTAGAGGTAATAGAGAGAGTAATAGTAGAAGAATTAGAGGGAGTAATAGTAGAAGAAATAGAGAGAGTAATAGTAGAAGAAATAGAGGGAGTAATAGTAGAAGATTTAGAGGGAGTAATAGTCGAAGAAATAGAGAGAGTAATAGTAGAAGAATTAGAGGGAGTAATAGTAGAAGAATAGAGAGAGTAATAGTAGTGGAATTAGAGGGAGTAATAGTAGAAGAAATAGAGGGAGTAATAGTAGAAGAATTAGAGGGAGTAATAGTCGAAGAAATAGAGAGAGTAATAGTAGAAGAAATAGAGGGAGTAATAGTAGAAGTTTTAGAGGGAGTAATAGTCGAAGAAATAGAGAGAGTAATAGTAGAAGAATTAGAGGGAGTAATAGTAGACGAATAGAGAGAGTAATAGTAGTGGAATTAGAGGGAGTAATAGTAGAAGAAATAGAGAGAGTAATAGTAGAGGAATTAGAGGGAGTAATAGTAGAAGATAATAGAGAGAGTAATAGTAGAGATTTAGAGGGAGTAATAGTAGAGCAATAGAGAGAGTAATAGTAGCAGAAATAGAGAGAGTAATAGTAGAGGTATTAGAGGGAGTAATAGTAGAAGAAATAGAGAGAGTAATAGTAGACCAATTGGAGGGAGTAATAGTAGAAGAAATAGAGAGAGTAATAGTAGGAGAAATAGAGAGAGTAATAGTAGAGGATTTAGAGGGAGTAATAGTAGAGGAATTAGAGGGAGTAATAGTAGAAGAAATAGAGAGAGTAATAGTAGCAGATTTGGAGGGAGTAATAGTAGAGGAATTAGAGGGAGTAATAGTAGCAGAAATAGAGAGAGTAATAGTAGCAGAATTAGAGGGAGTAATAGTAGAAGAAATAGAGAGAGTAATAGTAGCAGAAATAGAGAGAGTAATAGTAGAGGATTTGGAGGGAGTAATAGTAGAAGAAATAGAGAGAGTAATAGTAGAGGAAATAGAGGGAGTAATAGTAGTAGAAATAGAGGGATTAATAGTAGAAGAAATAGAGGGATTAATAGTAGAGGTAATAGAGAGAGTAATAGTAGAGAAATAGAGAGAGTAATAGTAGAAGAAATAGAGAGAGTAATAGTAGAAGTAATAGAGGGAGTAATAGTAGAAGTAATAGAGAGAGTAATAGTAGAAGAAATAGAGGGAGTAATAGTAGAAGAAATAGAGAGAGTAATAGTAGAAGTAATAGAGAGAGTAATAGTAGAAGAAATAGAGAGAGTAATAGTAGAAGAAATAGAGGGAGTAATAGTAGAAGAAATAGAGAGAGTAATAGTAGAAGTAATAGAGAGAGTAATAGTAGAAGAAATAGAGAGAGTAATAGTAGTAGAAATAGAGGGAGTAATAGTAGAAGGAATAGAGGGATTAATAGTAGAAGAAATAGAGAGAGTAATAGTAGAAGTAATAGAGAGAGTAATAGTAGCAGAAATAGAGGGAGTAATAGTAGAAGAAATAGAGAGAGTAATAGTAGGAGAAATAGAGGGATTAATAGTAGAAGATTTAGAGGGAGTAATAGTAGAAGTAATAGAGAGAGTAATAGTAGAAGAAATAGAGGGAGTAATAGTAGGAGAATTAGAGGGAGTAATAGTCGAAGAAATAGAGGGAGTAATAGTAAAAGAAATAGAGAGAGTAATAGTAGGAGAAATAGAGAGAGTAATAGTAGAGAAATAGAGGGAGTAATAGTAGAAGGAATAGAGGGAGTAATAGTAGCAGGAATAGAGGGAGTAATAGTAGAAGAAATAGAGGGATTAATAGTAGAAGAAATAGAGAGAGTAATAGTAGAAGTAATAGAGAGAGTAATAGTAGCAGAAATAGAGGGAGTAATAGTAGAAGTAATAGAGAGAGTAATAGTAGGAGAAATAGAGGGATTAATAGTAGAAGATTTAGAGGGAGTAATAGTAGAAGTAATAGAGAGAGTAATAGTAGAAGAAATAGAGGGAGTAATAGTAGGAGAATTAGAGGGAGTAATAGTCGAAGAAATAGAGGGAGTAATAGTAAAAGAAATAGAGAGAGTAATAGTAGAAGAATTAGAGGGAGTAATAGTAGAAGAAATAGAGAGAGTAATAGTAGAAGGAATAGAGGGAGTAATAGTAGAAGAAATAGAGGGAGTAATAGTAGAAGCATTAGAGGGAGTAATAGTAGAAGAAATAGAGGGAGTAATAGTAGAAGGAAAAGAGGGAGTAATAGTAGAAGAAATAGAGGGAGTAATAGTAGAAGGAATAGAGGGAGTAATAGTAGAAGAAATAGAGAGAGTAATAGTAGAAGAATTAGAGGGAGTAATAGTAGAAGAAATAGAGAGAGTAATAGTAGAAGGAATAGAGGGAGTAATAGTAGAAGAAATAGAGGGAGTAATAGTAGAAGCATTAGAGGGAGTAATAGTAGAAGAAATAGAGGGAGTAATAGTAGAAGGAATAGAGGGAGTAATAGTAGAAGGAATAGAGGGAGTAATAGTAGAAGAAATAGAGAGAGTAATAGTAGAAGGAATAGAGGGAGTAATAGTAGAAGAAATAGAGAGAGTAATAGTAGAAGGAATAGAGGGAGTAATAGTAGAAGAAATAGAGGGAGTAATAGTAGAAGCATTAGAGGGAGTAATAGTAAAAGAAATAGAGAGAGTAATAGTAGGAGAAATAGAGAGAGTAATAGTAGAAGAAATAGAGAGAGTAATAGTAGAAGGAATAGAGGGAGTAATAGTAGAAGAAATAGAGGGAGTAATAGTAGAAGCATTAGAGGGAGTAATAGTAGAAGAAATAGAGGGAGTAATAGTAGAAGGAAAAGAGGGAGTAATAGTAGAAGAAATAGAGGGAGTAATAGTAGAAGGAATAGAGGGAGTAATAGTAGAAGAAATAGAGAGAGTAATAGTAGAAGAATTAGAGGGAGTAATAGTAGAAGAAATAGAGAGAGTAATAGTAGAAGGAATAGAGGGAGTAATAGTAGAAGAAATAGAGGGAGTAATAGTAGAAGCATTAGAGGGAGTAATAGTAGAAGAAATAGAGGGAGTAATAGTAGAAGGAATAGAGGGAGTAATAGTAGAAGGAATAGAGGGAGTAATAGTAGAAGGAATAGAGGGAGTAATAGTAGAAGAAATAGAGAGAGTAATAGTAGAAGAATTAGAGGGAGTAATAGTAGAAGAAATAGGGAGAGTAATAGTAGAAGGAATAGAGGGAGTAATAGTAGAAGAAATAGAGGGAGTAAAAGTAGAAGCATTAGAGGGAGTAATAGTAAAAGAAATAGAGAGAGTAATAGTAGGAGAAATAGAGAGAGTAATAGTAGAGAAATAGAGGGAGTAATAGTAGAAGGAAAAGAGGGAGTAATAGTAGCAGGAATAGAGGGAGTAATAGTAGAAGAAATAGAGGGATTAATAGTAGAAGAAATAGAGAGAGTAATAGTAGAAGTAATAGAGAGAGTAATAGTAGCAGAAATAGAGGGAGTAATAGTAGAAGAAATAGAGAGAGTAATAGTAGGAGAAATAGAGGGATTAATAGTAGAAGAAATAGAGAGAGTAATAGTAGGAGAAATAGAGGGATTAATAGTAGAAGAATTAGAGGGAGTAATAGTAGAAGTAATAGAGAGAGTAATAGTAGAAGAAATAGAGGGAGTAATAGTAGGAGAATTAGAGGGAGTAATAGTAAAAGAAATAGAGAGAGTAATAGTAGGAGAAATAGAGAGAGTAATAGTAGAAGAAATAGAGAGAGTAATAGTAGAAGGAATAGAGGGAGTAATAGTAGAAGAAATAGAGGGAGTAATAGTAGAAGCATTAGAGGGAGTAATAGTAGAAGAAATAGAGGGAGTAATAGTAGAAGGAAAAGAGGGAGTAATAGTAGAAGAAATAGAGGGAGTAATAGTAGAAGGAATAGAGGGAGTAATAGTAGAAGAAATAGAGAGAGTAATAGTAGAAGAATTAGAGGGAGTAATAGTAGAAGAAATAGAGAGAGTAATAGTAGAAGGAATAGAGGGAGTAATAGTAGAAGAAATAGAGGGAGTAATAGTAGAAGCATTAGAGGGAGTAATAGTAGAAGAAATAGAGGGAGTAATAGTAGAAGGAATAGAGGGAGTAATAGTAGAAGGAATAGAGGGAGTAATAGTAGAAGGAATAGAGGGAGTAATAGTAGAAGAAATAGAGAGAGTAATAGTAGAAGAATTAGAGGGAGTAATAGTAGAAGAAATAGGGAGAGTAATAGTAGAAGGAATAGAGGGAGTAATAGTAGAAGAAATAGAGGGAGTAAAAGTAGAAGCATTAGAGGGAGTAATAGTAAAAGAAATAGAGAGAGTAATAGTAGGAGAAATAGAGAGAGTAATAGTAGAGAAATAGAGGGAGTAATAGTAGAAGGAAAAGAGGGAGTAATAGTAGCAGGAATAGAGGGAGTAATAGTAGCAGAAATAGAGGGATTAATAGTAGAAGAAATAGAGAGAGTAATAGTAGAAGTAATAGAGAGAGTAATAGTAGCAGAAATAGAGGGAGTAATAGTAGAAGGAATAGAGAGAGTAATAGTAGAAGGAAAAGAGGGAGTAATAGTAGAAGAAATAGAGAGAGTAATAGTAGGAGAAATAGAGGGATTAATAGTAGAAGAATTAGAGGGAGTAATAGTAGAAGTAATAGAGAGAGTAATAGTAGAAGAAATAGAGGGAGTAATAGTAGGAGAATTAGAGGGAGTAATAGTCGAAGAAATAGAGGGAGTAATAGTAGAAGTAATAGAGAGAGTAATAGTAGAAGTAATAGAGAGAGTAATAGTAGAAGAATTAGAGGGAGTAATAGTAGAAGAAATAGAGAGAGTAATAGTAGAAGGAATAGAGGGAGTAATAGTAGAAGAAATAGAGGGAGTAATAGTCGAAGAAATAGAGGGAGTAATAGTAGAAGTAATAGAGAGAGTAATAGTAAAAGAAATAGAGAGAGTAATAGTAGAAGAATTAGAGGGAGTAATAGTAGAAGAAATAGAGGGAGTAATAGTCGAAGAAATAGAGGGAGTAATAGTAGAAGTAATAGAGAGAGTAATAGTAAAAGAAATAGAGAGAGTAATAGTAGAAGGAATAGAGGGAGTAATAGTAGAAGAAATAGAGGGAGTAATAGTCGAAGAAATAGAGGGAGTAATAGTAGAAGTAATAGAGAGAGTAATAGTAAAAGAAATAGAGGGAGTAATAGTAGAAGTAATAGAGGGAGTAATAGTAGAAGCATTAGAGGGAGTAATAGTAGAAGTAATAGAGAGAGTAATAGTAAAAGAAATTGAGGGAGTAATAGTAAAAGAAATAGAGGGAGTAATAGTAGAAGAAATAGAGGGAGTAATAGTAGAAGCATTAGAGGGAGTAATAGTAAAAGAAATAGAGGGAGTAATAGTAGAAGGAAAAGAGGGAGTAATAGTAGAAGAAATAGAGGGAGTAATAGTAGAAGGAATAGAGGGAGTAATAGTAGAAGGAATAGAGGGAGTAATAGTAGAAGAAATAGAGGGAGTAATAGTAGAAGAAATAGAGGGAGTAATAGTAGCAGAAATAGAGGGAGTAATAGTAGAAGAATTGGAGGGAGTAATAGTAGAGAAATAGAGAGAGTAATAGTCGAAGGAATAGAGGGAGAAATAGTAGAAGAAATAGAGGGAGTAATAGTAGAAGAAATAGAGGGAGTAATAGTCGAAGAAATAGAGGGAGTAATAGTAGAAGAAATAGAGGGAGTAATAGTAGAAGAAATAGAGGGAGTAATAGTCGAAGAAATAGAGGGAGTAATAGTGGAAGTATTAGAGGGAGTAATAGTAGAAGAAATAGAGGGAGTAATAGTAGAGGAAATAGAGAGAGTAATAGTAGAAGAATTAGAGGGAGTAATAGTAGAAGAAATAGAGAGAGTAATAGTAGAGAAATAGAGAGAGTAATAGTAGAGAAATAGAGAGAGTAATAGTAGAAGAAATAGAGGGAGTAATAGTTGAAGAAATAGAGGGAGTAATAGTAGAAGAAATAGAGAGAGTAATAGTAGAGGCAATAGAGAGAGTAATAGTAGAAGAAATAGAGGGAGTAATAGTAGAAGAATTAGAGGGAGTAATAGTAGAGAAATAGAGAGAGTAATACAAGAAGAAATAGAGGGAGTAATAGTAGAGAATTAGAGGGAGTAATAGTACAAGAAATAGAGGGAGTAATAGTCGAAGAAATAGAGGGAGTAATAGTAGAAGAATTAGAGGGAGTAATAGTAGAAGAAATAGAGAGAGTAATAGTAGAAGATTTAGAGGGAGTAATAGTAGAGAAATACAGAGAGTAATAGTAGAAGAATTAGAGGGAGTAATAGTAGAAGAAATAGAGAGAGTAATAGTAGAAGAATTATAGGGAGTAATAGTAGAAGAAATAGAGAGAGTAATAGTAGAAGTAATAGAGAGAGTAATAGTAGAGAAATAGAGGGAGTAATAGTAGAAGAAATAGAGGGAGTAATAGTAGAAGAATTAGAGGGAGTAATAGTAGAAGAAATGGAGAGAGTAATAGTAGAGGAAATAGAGGGAGTAATAGTAGAAGTATTAGAGGGAGTAATAGTCGAAGAAATAGAGAGAGTAATAGTAGAAGAATTAGAGGGAGTAATAGTAGAAGAATAGAGAGAGTAATAGTAGAGGAATTAGAGGGAGTAATAGTAGAAGAAATAGAGAGAGTAATAGTAGAGGAATTAGAGGGAGTAATAGTAGAGAAATAGAGAGAGTAATAGTAGAAGATTTAGAGGGAGTAATAGTAGAAGAAATAGAGAGAGTAATAGTAGAACAATTGGAGGGAGTAATAGCAGAAGAAATAGAGAGAGTAATAGTAGAAGTAATAGAGAGAGTAATAGTAGCGGATTTAGAGGGAGTAATAGTAGGAGAATTAGAGGGAGTAATAGTAGCAGAAATAGAGAGAGTAATAGTAGAGAATTGGAGGGAGTAATAGTAGAGGAATTAGAGGGAGTAATAGTAGCAGAAATAGAGAGAGTAATAGTAGAAGAATTAGAGGGAGTAATAGTAGCAGAAATAGAGAGAGTAATAGTAGCGAAATAGAGAGAGTAATAGTAGAAGAATTGGAGGGAGTAATAGTAGTAGAAATAGAGAGCGTAATAGTAGAAGAAATAGAGGGAGTAATAGTAGAAGAAATAGAGGGATTAATAGTAGAAGAAATAGAGGGATTAATAGTAGAAGAAATAGAGAGAGTAATAGTAGAGAAATAGAGAGAGTAATAGTAGAAGAAATAGAGAGAGTAATAGTAGAAGAAATAGAGAGAGTAATAGTAGAAGGAATAGAGGGAGTAATAGTAGTAGTAATAGAGAGAGTAATAGTAGAAGAAATAGAGGGAGTAATAGTAGAAGAAATAGAGAGAGTAATAGTAGAAGTAATAGAGGGAGTAATAGTAGAAGGAATAGAGGGAGTAATAGTAGCAGGAATAGAGGGAGTAATAGTAGAAGAAATAGAGGGATTAATAGTAGCAGAAATAGAGAGAGTAATAGTAGAAGAAATAGAGAGAGTAATAGTAGAAGAAATAGAGGGAGTAATAGTAGAAGAAATAGAGAGAGTAATAGTAGCAGAAATAGAGGGATTAATAGTAGAAGAATTAGAGGGAGTAATAGTAGAGAAATAGAGAGAGTAATAGTAGAAGAAATAGAGGGAGTAATAGTTGGAGAATTAGAGGGAGTAATAGTCGAAGAAATAGAGGGAGTAATAGTAAAAGAAATAGAGAGAGTAATAGTAGAGAATTAGAGGGAGTAATAGTAGAAGAAATAGAGGGATTAATAGTAGAAGCTTTAGAGGGAGTAATAGTTGAAGAAATAGAGGGAGTAATAGTAGAAGAAATAGAGAGAGTAATAGTAGAAGCAATAGAGAGAGTAATAGTAGAAGAAATAGAGGGATTAATAGTAGAAGCTTTAGAGGGAGTAATAGTTGAAGAAATAGAGGGAGTAATAGTAGAAGAAATAGAGAGAGTAATAGTAGCAGAATTAGAGGGAGTAATAGTAGAAGAAATAGAGAGAGTAATAGTCGAAAAATAGAGGGAGTAATAGTAGAAGAAATAGAGGGAGTAATAGTCGAAGAAATAGAGGGAGTAATAGTCGAAGAAATAGAGGGAGTAATAGTCGAAGAATTAGAGGGAGTAATAGTAGAAGAAATAGAGAGAGTAATAGTCGAAGAAATAGAGGGAGTAATAGTAGAAGAAATAGAGGGAGTAATAGTCGAAGAATAAGAGGGAGTAATAGTAGAAGAAATGGAGAGAGTAATAGTCGAAAAATAGAGGGAGTAATAGTCGGAGAAATAGAGGGAGTAATAGTAGAAGAATTAGAGGGAGTAATAGTATAAGAAATAGAGGGAGTTCACATGTTGGAAAGAATCTTGAGTTGAGTTGGGTTCGGGTGGGTGGTTGGTTGGGTGGTTGGGTGGTTGGGTGGTTGGGTGGACCCTCCCAGTCGGTATTTAGCTGGAATATCACAATTCGTATTTTTGTCGGATATTGCAATTTACAGTAACAAGCTGCAGAATCGAGGGGAAAACAACATGGCTGCTCACCTTATAAGATCGAGTTCACGTTATGATTTGTAAAACAAAGTAGGCAAGTCGTACAGCAGGTGTCTGACAAACTTAATGAAAATCTGCTGTGTGTGTGTGTGTGTGTGTGTGTGTGTGTGTGTGTGTGTGTGTGTGTGTGTGTGTGTGTGTGTGTGTGTGTGTGTGTGTGTGTGTGTGTTCCACTCCCCTGTCTGTCTGTCTGGTAGGACAGCCTTGAGGCATGTTTTTGCGCCTCTGAGCTGTCCAACATCTCGACCCCGCTATAACTGTCATCCAGGTGTTCCCCAGGTAGCATAAGGCATCAGTGTGTGCACCGTCCCTCAGACGGACGTTAAACTGGGCGTCTCGTCTGCTAACATTACTTGGTGGACGTTAAAGTTGGTGAAGCATATTTTTCGATTTGTTCACCGATGCACTTCGACACCAGCCTTGACAAAGTCCAGCATTCCAATTATGTTGCCATCGATTTTGCACAGATCCCGTGCATTGTTTGCTCCATTAGTGTGCGATGCCATTGAGTTCCTTCTGGTAAATCTAAACCGTTAATGGATTTGTCCCTCTTCTCTTATTTTTATGTTTTTCTAGGATGGCTTTGTTGAGGAAAAGAACGTTGATTGCTCCATATCAGTTTCTCCTTCATCTTTTTTTGTTCTGCCTCCAGGAATTTTTGTTCTCGTGTTTTCCTTTACAATGGATGTCAAAGCAGGACCGTTTGGCCAATCAAGCCTGCACCACTGCATCCTTGTACTCTTTCTTCGACCACTGCATCCTTGTACTCTTTCTTTGACCACTGCATCCTTGTACTCTTTCTTCGACCACTGCATCCTTGTCCTCTTTCTTTGACCACTGCATCCTTGTCCTCTTTCTTTGACCACTGCATCCTTGTTCTCTTTCTTTGACCACTGCATCCTTGTACTCTTTCTTCGACCACTGCATCCTTGTCCTCTTTCTTTGACCACTGCATCCTTGTCCTCTTTCTTTGACCACTGCATCCTTGTTCTCTTTCTTTGACCACTGCATCCTTGTCCTCTTTCTTTGACCACTGCATCCTTGTTCTCTTTCTTTGACCACTACGCTCCCAAATACAACAGGCCATGGTACACGTCATTATTGCCCATTTTCTGCAGACCTCCTCAGTTTCTCCACAGCCTGTGTTGTCCTTGGCAACCTGGTCGGTGACAGATCCAGATTGAGACATCTTCTATTCCCCATCAGCCAAACCTCATCATCAAACCCCAAACCTCATCATCAAACCCCAAACCTCATCAAACCCCAAACCTCATCAAACCCAAAACCTCATCAAACCCCAAACCTCATCATCAAACCCCAAACCTCATCAAACCCCAAACCTCATCAAACCCCAAACCTCATCAAACCCCAAACCTCATCAAACCCCAAACCTCATCAAACCCCAAACCTCATCATCAAACCCCAAACCTCATCATCAAACCCCAAACCTCATCATCAAACCCCAAACCTCATCATCAAACCCCAAACCTCATCATCAATTTCTCATCCAGACTTTAAAACCTGCTACAGCAGAGTTGTTGCTCTCGTTGTTGATGTTATTTTTCTTTCCTTTTTGTTTATTATCTCATCATCATGGTGTGTAATATTACCTTTGACACCATGCCACTGGGGAACATTTAATTCGAATCGACCAGAAAACAACTTCGTGTGCTGTTTGTGTAAAAGTATACGTTCGTCTTTTGCTTTTTCCATCGTCCCGACGTGCGTATCCGATTTGATTATTTATTTGTTCATTCTGTACGTTTCACCTCCTGCAGACTTTCTGATTACTTTCTCTCGCTCCTGTCATATTATGGAGTCTCTGTCCCTTTTTATTTTTAGATTCGTATTGATTCTGCTGTTTCATCCGGGATGAAGAACTCTCACCATTATGAGACACTGACGGTTGCTGAAGGGAGCCGTGTGCTTCCTGACATCGCCTTCGCTCCTGATAGGCACTATGTTTACATCATGACAGACAAAAAGGTAGGAAAACATGATGTTATTAACCCCAATTCTGCATCATGCATGTGGTCTTGGAGGAAGAAGATCCCTCCACAATATGAAAGTTTTCCAATCCCTTCCCTGATAATATGGAATTGTTTATTTTTTACCCTCGCCAGAGGAGAGGGGATTGCATTTGAGTCTGTTTGTTACCTGCCGGAAAAAATTCCGGCAAGTATGTTGATCTGTTCGTTTGTCTGTCTGTCTGTTTGTTACTTGCCGGAAAAGATTCCGGCAAGTATGTTGATCTGTTCGTTTGTTTGTCTGTTTGTCTGTCTGTTTGTCTGTCTGTTTGTCTGTCTGTCTGTTTGCAGCACTGCGTCTACACCGTTGCACATAGAATCGCCAAACTTTGCACACATATTGGTCTTGCCCTGGAATAGACTGTGCCCAATTGATGACGTCATCGGTGACGTGGTTCGGCCGCCATCTTGGAAAAACCGAAAAATTTTGCACCTCGATATCTCAAAGTGCTGAACAGAAAAAATTGAGACATGGCTCATTGTAAAGAACTCTCCATGGGGAATAAAATATGGGAATGATGACGTCATCAGTCACGTGGTTCGGTCGCCATCTTGGAAAAACGGCAAAACGTTGCGCCACTATATCTCCAAAAGTGCTGAACAGAAAAAATTGAGACATGGCTCATTGTAAAGAACTCTCCATGCGGAATAAAATATGTTAATGATGACGTCATCAGTCACGTGGTCGGCCGCCATCTTGGAAAAACGGCAAAACTTTGCACCACGAAATCTCCAAAAGTGCTGAACAGAAAAAATTGAGACATGGCTCATTGTAAAGAACTCTCCATGGGGAATAAAATATGTTAATGATGATGTCATATGTCACGTGGTCGGCCGCCATCTTGGAAAAACGGCAAAACTTTGCACCACTATATCTCCAAAAGTGCTGAACAGAAAAAATTGAGACATGGCTCATTGTAAAGAACTCTCCATGGGGAATAAAATATGTTAATGATGATATCATCGGTCACGTGGTTCGGCCGCCATATTTGTTCTAAATGGCCGATAAAAAGTACATTCCGGCAAGTCCTCGGTCTCTGACCGATTTTTCATTACTTGCCGGAAAAGATTCCGGCAAGTATGTTGATCTGTTCGTTACTTGCCGGAAAAAATTTTCCGGCAAGTATGTTGATCTGTTCGTTTGTCTGTCTGTTTGTCTGTCTGTTTGTCTGTCTGTCTGTCTGTCTGTCTGTCTGTTTGCAGCACTGCGTCTACACCGTTGCACGTAGAATCGCCAAACTTTGCACACATATTGGTCTTGCCCTGGAATAGACTGTGCCCAATTGATGACGTCATCGGTGACGTGGTTCGGCCGCCATCTTGGAAAAACCGAAAAACTTTGCACCTCTATATCTCCGAAAGTACTGAACAGAAAAAATTGAGACATGGCTCGTTGTAAAGAAGTCTCCATGGGGAATAAAATACGTAAATGATGACGTCATATGTCACGTGGTCGGCCGCCATCTTGGAAAAACGGCAAAAAATTTCACCACTATATCTCCAAAAGTGCTGAACAGAAAAAATTGAGACATGGCTCATTGTAAAGAACTCTCCATGGGGAATAAAATATGTTAATGATGACGTCATCAGTCACGTGGTCGGCCGCCATCTTGGAAAAACCGAAAAACTCTGCACCTTCACATCTCCAAAAGTCCTGAACAGAAAAAATTGAGGTATGGCTCATTGTAAAGAACTCTCCATGGGGAATAAAATATGTTAATGATGACATCATCAGTCACGTGGTCGGCCGCCATCTTGGAAAAACGGCAAAACTTTGCACCACGAAATCTCCAAAAGTGCTGAACAGAAAAAATTGAGACATGGCTCATTGTAAAGAACTCGCCATGCGGAATAAAATATGTTAATGATGATGTCATATGTCACGTGGTCGGCCGCCATCTTGGAAAAACGGCAAAACTTTGCACCGCTATATCTCCAAAAGTGCTGAACAGAAAAAATTGAGACATGGCTCATTGTAAAGAACTCTCCATGGGTAATAAAATATGTTAATGATGATGTCATCAGTCACGTGGTTCGGCCGCCATCTTGGAAAATGGCAAAATTTTGCACCACTATATCTCCAAAAGTGCTGAACAGAAAAAATTGAGCTCATTGTAAAGAACTCTCCATGGGGAATAAAATGTTAGTGATGACGTCATTGGTCACGTGGTTCGGCCGCCATCTTGGAAAAAGTTTGCAACTCTATATCTCCGAAAGTGCTGAACAGAAAAAATTGAGACATGGCTCATTGTAAAGAACTCTCCATGGGGAATAAAATATGTTAATGATGACGTCATCAGTCACGTGGTTCGGCCGCCATCTTGGAAAAACCTAAAAACTTTGCACCTCCATATCTCTGAAAGTACTGAATAGAAACAATTGAGACATGGCTCATTGTAAAGAACTCTTGATGGGGAATAAAATATGTTAATGATGATGTCATCGGTGACGTGGTTCGGCCGCCATCTTGGAAAAACCGAAAAACTCTGCACCTCTATATCTCCGAAAGTACTGAACAGAAAAAATTGAGACAAGGCTCATTGTAAAGAACTCTCCATGGGGAATAAAATATGTAAATGATGACGTCATCAGTCACGTGGTTCGGTCGCCATCTTGGAAAAACGGCAAAACGTTGCGCCACTATATCTCCAAAAGTGCTGAACAGAAAAAATTGAGACATGGCTCATTGCAAAGAACTCTCCATGGGGAATAAAATATGTTAATGATGACGTCATATGTCACGTGGTCGGCCGCCATCTTGGAAAAACGGCAAAAATTTGCACCACTATATCTCCAAAAGTGCTGAACAGAAAAAATTGAGACATGGCTCATTGTAAAGAACTCTCCATGGGGAATAAAATATGTTAATGATGACGTCATCAGTCACGTAGTCGGCCGCCATCTTGGAAAAACCGAAAAACTTAGCACCTCCATATCTCCAAAAGTGCTGAATAGAAAAAATTGAGACATGGCTCATTGTAAAGAACTCTCCATGGGGAATAAAATATGTTAATGATGACGTCATCGGTCACGTGGTTCGACCGCCATATTTGTCCGAAATGGCCGATAAAAAAGTAAATTCCGGCAAGTCCTCGGTCTCTGACCGATTTTTCATTTGTCTGTTTGTCTGTCTGTCTGTTTGTCTGTCTGTCTGTTTGCAGCACTGCGTCTACACCGTTGCACGGAGATTCGCCAAACTTTGCACACATATTGGTCTTGCCCTGGAATAGACTGTGCCCAATTGATGACGTCATCGGTGACGTGGTTCGGCCGCCATCTTGGAAAAACCGAAAAACTTTGCACTTCTATATCTCCGAAAGTACTGAACAGAAAAAATTGAGACATGGCTCATTGTAAAGAACTCTCCATGGGGAATAAAATATGTTAATGATGACATCATCAGTCACGTTGTCGGCCGCCATCTTGGAAAAACGGCAAAACTTTGCACCACGAAATCTCCAAAAGTGCTGAACAGAAAAAATTGAGACATGGCTCATTGTAAAGAACTCTCCATGGGTAATAAAATTTGTTAATGATGATGTCATATGTCACGTGGTTCGGCCGCCATCTTGGAAAAACCGAAAAATTTTGCACCTCCATATCTCTGCAAGTGCTGAATAGAATAAATTGAGACATGGCTCATTGTAAAGAACTCTCCATGGGGAATAAAATATGTTAATGATGACATCATAGGTCACGTGGTTCGGCCGCCATCTTGGAAAAACCGAAAAACGTAGCACCTCCATATCTCCAAAAGTGCTGAATAGAAAAAGTTGAGACATGGCTCTTTGTAAAGAACTCTCCATGGGGAATAATATATGTTAATGATGACGTCATCTATCACGTGGTTCGGCCGCCATATTTGTCCTAAATGGCCGATAAAAAAGTACATTCCGGCAAGTCCTCGGTCTCTGACCGATTTTTCATCTGTCTGTCTGTCTGTCTGCCTGTTTGCAGCACTACGTCTACACCGTTGCACGCAGAATCGCCAAACTTTGCACACATATTGGTCTTGCCCAGGAATAGACTGTGCCCAATTGATGACGTCATCGGTCACGTGGTTCGGCCGCCATCTTGGAAAAACCGAAAACTTTGCACCTCCATATCTCCGAAAGTGCTGAACAGAAAAAATTGAGACATGGCTCATTGCAACGAACACTCCATGGGGAATAAAATATGTTCATGATGACGTCATCGGTCACGTGGTTCGGCCGTCATATTTGTCCTAATTGGCCGATAAAAAAGTACATTCCGGCAAGTCCTCGGTCTCTGACCGATTTTTCATCTGTTTGTTACTTGCCGGAAAAGATTCCGGCAAGTATGTTGATCTGTTCGTTTGTTACTTGCCGGAAAAGATTCCGGCAAGTATGTTGATCTGTTCGTTTGTTACTTGCCGGAAAAGATTCCGGCAAGTATGTTGATCTGTTCGTTACTTGCCGGAAAAGATTCCGGCAAGTATGTTGATCTGTTCGTTTGTTACTTGCCGGAAAAATTCCGGCAAGTATGTTGATCTGTTCGTTTGTTACTTGCCGGAAAATTTTTCCAGCAAGTATGTTGATCTGTTCGTTTGTTACTTGCCGGAAAAGATTCCGGCAAGTATGTTGATCTGTTCGTTTGTTACTTGCCGGAAAAATTTTCCAGCAAGTATGTTGATCTGTTCGTTTGTTTGTCTGTCTGTCTGTCTGTCTGTCTGTTTGTCTGTCTGTCTGTCTGTTTGCAGCACTGCGTCTACACCGTTGCACGTAGAATCGCCAAACTTTGCACACATATTGGTCTTGCCCTGGAATAGACTGTGCCCAATTGATGACGTCATCGGTGACGTGGTTCGGCCGCCATCTTGGAAAAACCGAAAAACTTTGCACCTCTATATCTCCGAAAGTACTGAACAGAAAAAATTGAGACATGGCTCATTGTAAAGAACTCTCCATGGGGAATAAAATATGTAAATGATGACGTCATCAGTCACGTGGTTCGGTCGCCATCTTGGAAAAACGGCAAAACGTTGCGCCACTATATCTCCAAAAGTGCTGAACAGAAAAAATTGAGACATGGCTCATTGTAAAGAACTCTCCATGGGGAATAAAATATGTTAATGATGACGTCATATGTCACGTGGTCGGCCGCCATCTTGGAAAAACGGCAAAACGTTGCGCCACGAAATCTCCAAAAGTGCTGAACAGAAAAAATTGAGGCATGGCTCATTGTAAAGAACTCTCCATGGGGAATAAAATATGTTAATAATGACGTCATAGGTCACGTGGTTCGGCCGCCATCTTGGAAAAACCGAAAAACCTAGCACCTCCATATCTCCGAAAGTGCTGAATAGAAAAAATTGAGACATGGCTCATTGTAAAGAACTCTCCATGGGGAATAAAATATGTTAATGATGATGCCATTGGTCACGTGGTTCGGCCGCCATCTTGGAAACACGGGAAAACTTTGCACCACTATATCTCCAAAAGTGCAGAATGGAAAAAATTGAGAGATGGCTCATTGTAAAGAACTCTCCATGGGGAATAAAATATGTTAATGATGACGTCATGTATCACGTAGTTCGGCCGCCATATTTGTTCTAAATGGCCGATAAAAAAGTACATTCCGGCAAGTCCTCGGTCTCTGACCGATTTTTCATTTGTCTGTCTGTTTGTCTGTCTGTCTGTCTGTTTGCAGCACTGCGTCTACACCGTTGCACGGAGAATCGCCAAACTTTGCACACATATTGGTCTTGCCCTGGAATAGACTGTGCCCAATTGATGACGTCATCGGTGACGTGGTTCGGCCGCCATCTTGGAAAAACCGAAAAACTTTGCACTTCTACGTCTCCGAAAGTACTGAACAGAAAAAATTGAGACATGGCTCATTGTAAAGAACTCTCCATGGGGAATAAAATATGTTAATGATGACATCATCAGTCACGTGGTCGGCCGCCATCTTGGAAAAACGGCAAAACTTTGCACCACGAAATCTCCAAAAGTGCTGAACAGAAAAAATTGAGACATGGCTCATTGTAAAGAACTCTCCATGCGGAATAAAATATGTTAATGATGATGTCATATGTCACGTGGTCGGCCGCCATCTTGGAAAAACGGCAAAACTTTGCACCACAAAATCTCCAAAAGTGCTGAACAGAAAAAATTGAGACATGGCTCATTGTAAAGAACTCTCCATGGGGAATAAAATATGTTAATGATGATGTCATATGTCACGTGGTCGGCCGCCATCTTGGAAAAACCGAAAAACCTAGCACCTCTATGTGTCCAAAAGTGCTGAATAGAAAAAATTGAGACATGGCTCATTGTAAAGAATGCTCCATGGGGAATAAAATATGTTAATGATGACGTCATCGGTCACGTGGTTCAGCCGCCATCTTGGAAAAAACAAAAAACCTTGCACCTCGATATCTCCAAAAGTGCTGAATAGAAAAAATTGAGACATGGCTCATTGTAAAGAACTCTCCATGGGGAATAAAATATGTTAATGATGACGTCATCGGTCACGTGATTCGGCCGCCATCTTGGAAAAACCGAATAAACTAGCACCTCCATATCTCCGAAAGTGCTGAATAGAAAAAATTGAGACATGGCTCATTGTAAAGAACTCTCCATGGGGAATAAAATATGTTAATGATGACGTCATCGGTCACGTGGTTCGGTCGCCGTCTTGGAAAAACCGAAAAACTTTGCACCTCCACATCTCCAAAAGTCCTGAATAGAAAAAATTGATACATGGCTCATTGTAAAGAACTCTCCATGGGGAATAAAATATGTTAATGATGACCTCATCGGTCACGTGGTTCGGCCGCCATATTTATCCTAAATGGTCGATAAAAAAGTACATCCCGGCAAGTCCTCGGTCTCTGACCGATTTTTCATTTGTCTGTTTGTCTGTTTGTCTGTTTGCAGCACTACGTCTACACCGTTGCACGTAGAATCGCCAAACTTGGCACACATATTGGTCTTGCCCTCTAATATACTGTGCCCAAATGATGACGTCATCGGTCACGTGGTTCGGCCGCCATCTTGGAAAAACCGAAAAAATTTGCACCTCGATATCTCAAAGTGCTGAACAGAAAAAATTGAGACATGGCTCATTGTGAAGAACTCTCCATGGGGAATAAAACATGTTAATGATGACGTCATCAGTCACGTGGTTCGGCCGCCATCTTGGAAAAACCGAAAAACTTTGCACCTCTATATCTCCGAAAGTACTGAACAGAAAAAATTGAGACATGGCTCATTGTAAAGAACTCTCCATGGGGAATAAAATATGTTAATGATGACGTCATATGTCACGTGGTCGGCCGCCATCTTGGAAAAACGGCAAAACTTTGCACTACTATATCTCCAAAAATGCTGAACAGAAAAAATTGAGACATGGCTCATTGTAAAGAACTCCATGGGGAATAAAATATGTTAATGATGACGTCATATGTCACGTGGTCGGCCGCCATCTTGGAAAAACGGCAAAACTTTGCACCACTATATCTCCAAAAGTGCTGAACAGAAAAAATTGAGACATGGCTCATTGTAAAGAACTCTCCATGGGGAATAAAATATGTTAATGATGACGTCATATGTCACGTGGTTCGGCCGCCATCTTGGGAAAAAATTGCACCTCCATATCTGAAAGTGCTGAATAGAAAAAATTGAGACATGGCTCGTTGTAAAGAACTCTCCATGGGGAATAAAATATGTTAATGATGACATCATCGGTCACGTGTTTCGGCCGCCATATTTGTCCTAAATGGCCGATAAAAAAGTACATTCCGGCAAGTCCTCGGTCTCTGACCGATTTTTCATCTGTCTGTCTGTTTGTCTGTCTGTCTGTTTGTCTGTCTGTTTGCAGCACTGCGTCTACACCGTTGCACGTAGAATCGCCAAACTTTGCACACATATTGGTCTTGCCCAGGAATAGACTGTGCCCAATTGATGACGTCATCGGTCACGTGGTTCGGCCGCCATCTTGGAAAAACCGAAAAGCTTTGCACCTCTATATCTCCGAAAGTACTGAACAGAAAAAATTGAGACATGGCTCAATGTAAAGAACTCTCCATGGGGAATAAAATTAGTGGTTCGGCCGCCATCTTGGAAAAACGGCAAAACTTTGCACCACTATATCTCCAAAAGTGCTAAACAGAAAAAATTGAGACATGGCTCATTGTAAAGAACTCTCCATGGGGAATAAAATATATTTATGCTGACGTCATCAGTCACGTGGTTCGGCCGCCATCTTGGAAAAACCGAAAAATTTTGCACCTCCATATCTCCGAAACTGCTGAACAGAAAAAATTGAGACATGGCTCATTGTGAAGAACTCTCCATGGGGAATAAAATATGTTAATGATGACATCATCAGTCACGTTGTTCGGCCGCCATCTTGGAAAAACCGGTATACTTTCGATACGTTGAATCTTTCCATACGTAGAATAGCCAAACTTTGCACACGTATTTGTCTTGCCCTCTAATATACTGTGCCCAAATGATGATGTCATCGGTCACGTGGTTCGGCCGCCATCTTGGAAAAACGGGCAAACTTTGCACCACTATATCTCCGAAAGTGCTGAACAGAAAAAATTGAAACATGGCTCATTGTAAAGAACTCTCCATGGGGAATAAAATATGTTAATGATGACGTCATATGTCACATGGTCGGCCGCCATCTTGGAAAAACGGCAAAACTTTGCACCACTATATCTCCAAAAGTGCTGAACAGAAAAAATTGAAACATGGCTCATTGTAAAGAACTCTCCATGGGGAATAAAATATGTTAATGATGACGTCATATGTCACGTGGTTCGGCCGCCATCTTGGAAAAACCGAAAAATTTTGCACCTCCATATCTCTGAAAGTGCTGAATAGAAAAAATTGCGACATGGCTCATTGTAAAGAACTCTCCATGGGGAATAAAACATGTTAATGATGACGTCATTGGTCACGTGGTCCAGCCGCCTTATTTGTTTTAATACAACAGCCTTAAAAAAACTGAAAATACACCCTGACGAGGGTTTGCAATCTCTGATTGCTATTTGTCTTGTTATTAATTGGTTTTAATGGATTGCTCTAACTTCAAACACATTATACTGTATTCATCATTCAGAGGTGTGAATTGTTTGTTATATGGTGACCACTTGTGTTTAATTAATTGTGCTGCATGATTATTTGCAGTACTGAGGACACCTTATCATTACCACATGTACTTAGAAAATGTTGGTGTTTATTAAGAATCTACGCAAACACAAATGGTGGTTAAGGCCTTATCTAGCTGCTGTCCTCTTCGCCACAGACGGAACAATATTATTAGCTCTACCACCAAAGGTGGACGGAGGTTATGTTTTCACCCATGTCTGTTTGTCAACAGGATATCTCAAAAAGTTGTGGATGAATTCGGACGAAACTTGATGGATAGGTTGGGTTTGTGACGAGGACGAAATTATTTGATTTTGGTGAAGATTCGAATCTGGATCCGGATCAGAGATTTTTTTTTTATAGGGATTCTTCACCATTGAGTGATGGGCCTAAAACCAATACAAAGCACAATGTCTCAAAACGTTGTGGACAGATTCGGACGAAACTTCATACACAGGTTGGTTGTGTGATGAGGACAAATCGATTTTTGTGAAGATCTGAATCTGGATCCAGATACGAGGATTAAAAAAAAAAAATTCAAGTGATTCTTCACCATTGGATATTAGAGCCAAAACGATATATAGCATGATATTTTAAAAATCTGTGGAAGACTTTTGACAAGACTAGTTGGGTAGGTGACAAGAACCTGTTCAGCCTGGCAGAGGTATGCTGTCTACCTTATGTCGTTACCCTCGCCTGAGGAGAGGGTATTGCATTTGAGTCTGTTTGTCTGTCTGTCCGTTTGTTTGTTTGTTAGTTGGCAAAAAAAAAAAATTTTTTTTTGCAAGTATGTTGATCACTCCGGTTTGTTTGTTTGTGTGTTTGTTTGTGTGTTTGTTTGTGTGTTTGTTTGTGTGTTTGTTTGTGTGTTTGTTTGTGTGTTTGTTTGTGTGTTTGTGTTTGTGTGTTTGTGTTTGTGTGTGTTTGTCTGTCTGCTCACTTATACTTGCCTGCAGGACACAATTTTAAACCGATCTTCACGAAACTTCACCAAATGGTGGAATTCGTGGTCCGACAAAATCCTATATATTTTTGGGGTCAAAAGGTCAAAAGGTCAACCACTTTTTTCAAATTTCTAAAATCCTCAATTTTCATCCGATTGACTTGAAATTGAATAGGATATACATATCGGCAAACTGAATTCAACCACCTACTATTTTTGAGATCAGCATAGGCCAAAAGGTCAACATAGGCCAAAGGTCAACAACAATTTCAAATTTATAAAATCCTCAATTTTCATATGATTCACTTGAAATTTGAATGGGGTATGCACATCAGTTAACTGAATTCAACAAACAACTATTTTTGAGATCAGCATAGGCCAAAAGGTCAACATAGGCCAAAGGTCAAGAACCATTTCAAATTTCTAAAATCCTCAATTTTCATCCGATTGACGTGAAATTTGAATAGGATTTACATATCGGCTAACTGAATTAAACCACCAACTATTTTTGAGATCAGTATAGGTCAAAAGGTGAACATAGGCCAAAGGTCAACCACTTTTTCCAAATTTCTAAAATCCTCAATTTTCATCCGAATGACTTGAAATTTGAAAAGTATTTACATATTGGCTAACTGAATTCAACCCCCAACTATTTTTGAGATCAGCATAGGCCAAAAGGTCAACATAGGCCAAAGTTCAACCACTTTTTTTCAAATGTCTAAAATCCTCAATTTTCATCCGATTGACTTGAAATTTGAATGGGATTTACATATCAGCGAACTGAATTCAACCACCAACTATTTTTGAGATCACCTTTGGCCAAAAGAGCAACAAACGCCAAAGTCAACAACAATTTCAAATTTCTAAAATCCTCAATTTTCATATGATTCACTTGAAATTTGAATGGGATATGCACATCAGTTAACTGAATTCAACGAACAACTATTTTTGAGATCAGCATCGGCCAAAAGGTCAACATAGGCCAAAGGTCACCAACCATTTCAAATTTCTAAAATCCTCAATTTTCATCCGATTGACTTGAAATTTGAATAGGTTTTACATATCGGCTAACTGAATTAAACGACCTACTATTTTTGAGATCAGCATAGGTCAAAAGGTCAACATAGGCCAAAGGTCAACCACTTTTTCCGAATTTCTAAAATCCTCAATTTTCATCCGATTGACTTGAAATTTGAAAAGGATTTACATATTAGCTAACTGAATTCAACCACCAACTATTTTTGAGATCAGCATAGGCCAAAGGTCAACCACTTTTTTTGAAAAGTGTAAAATCCTCAATTTTCATACGATTCACTTGAAATTTGAATGGGATATGCACATCAGTTAACTGAATTAAACCCCCAACTATTTTTGAGATCAGCATAGGCCAAAAGGTCAACATAGGCTAAAGGTCAACCACTTTTTTTCAAATGTCTAAAATCCTCAATTTTCATCCGATTGACTTGAAATTTCAATGGGATTTACATATCAGCGAACTGAATTCAACCACCAACTATTTTTGAGATCACCGTCGGCTAAAAGAGCAACAAACGCCAAAGTCAACAACAATTTCATATTTCTAAAATCCTCAATTTTCATACGATTCACTTGAAATTTGAATGGGATATGCACATCAGTTAACTGAATTCAACGAACAACTATTTTTGAGATCAGGGTTGGCCAAAAGGTCAAAATAGGCCAAAGGTCAACAACAATTTCAAATTTCTAAAATCCTCGATTTTCATCCAATTGACTTGAAATTTGAAAAGGATTTACATATCGGCTAACTGAATTCAACCACCAAGTATTTTTGAGATCAGCATAGGCCAAAAGGTCAACATAGGCCAAAAGTCAACAACCGTTTCAAATTTCTAAAATCCTCAATTTTCATCTGATTGACTTGAAATTTGAATAGGATTTACATATCGGCTAACTGAATTGAACCACCAACTATTTTTGAGATCAGCATAGGTCAAAAGGTCAACATAGGCCAAAGGTCATCCACTTTTTCCAAATTTCTAAAATCCTCAATTTTCATCAGATTGACTTGAAATTTGAAAAGGATTTACATATTGGCTAACTGAATTCAGCCACCAACTATTTTTGAGATCAGCATCGGCCAAAAGGTCAACATAGGCCAAAGGTCAACCACTTTTTTTCAAATGTCTAAAATCCTCAATTTTCATCTGATTGACTTGAAATTTGAATCGGATTTACATATCAGCAAACTGAATTCAACCACCAACTATTTTTGAGATCACCGTCGGCCAAAAGAGCCACAAATGCCAAAAGTCAACAACAATTTCAAATTTCTGAAATCCTCAATTTTCATGCGATTCACTTGAAATTTGAATGGGATATGCACATCAGTTAACTGAATTCAACGAACAACTATTTTTGAGATCAGCATAGGCCAAAAGGTCAACCTAGGCCAATGGTTAACAACAATTTCAAATTTCTAAAATCCTCAATTTTCCTTCCGATTGACTTGAAATTTGAAGAGGATTTACATATCAGCGAACTGAATTCAACCACTAACTATTGATGAAATTAACATAGGCCAAAAGGTCAACATAAGCCAAAGGTCAAGAAAAATTTCAAATTTATAAAATCCTCAATTTTCATCCAATTCACTTGAAATTTGAATGGGATTTACATATCAGCAAACTAAATTCAACCACCAGCTATTTTTGAGATCAGCATAGGCCAAAGGTCAACAACCATTTCAACTTTCTAAAATTTTCAATTTTCATCCGATTGACTTGAAATTTGAAGAGGATTTACATTTTGTTGAACTGAATTCAACCAACAACTATTGACGAGATCAACACAGGCCAAAAGGTCAACATAGGCCAAAGGTCAACAACAATTTCAAATTTCTAAAATCCTCAATTTTCATCCGATTGACTTGAAATTTGAATGGGATTTACATATCAGCAAATTAAATTCAACCACCAACTATTTTTGGGATCACCATAGGTCAAACGTCAACAAAAATTTCAAATTTCTAAAATCATCAATTTTTATCTGATTGGCTTGATATTTAAAAATGATTTTCATATCACCTTACTGAAAGCATCCACCAACAACTTTTGAGGTCAACATAGGCCGAATTTCTAAAATTTACAATTTTCATCTGATTAACTTAAACTTTGAAGACGGTTTGCATATCAGGTCACTGAATTCAGCCACTAATTATTTTTGAGGTCAAAAGGATGCTCTACTGAGTGCCATTCCACTTTGTTCTGTTTTGCGAAGTGTCACTCTATGAGTGATTTTTCATTTGTTTGTTTGTTTGTCCGCACAGAATAAATATGATTTTCTCTGCAACCGTTGGTCCAATTGACAGGAAATTTTCACCATAGGCACAACTCCACCTGTAGTATTTTTGTTATAATTATGACGTCATGTGTCACGTGGCTCGGCCGCCATCTTGGAAAATTCGAAAAACTTTGCACCTCTATATCACGGACGGACGTATATAAAAAACCTGGACCCGCAATGCGTCTATCGCTCCCACACGAGCTAATGAAGTCACCGGAGGCAGTCTGGCGGCCATGTTGGTGTGACATTCCTGTCGCCCCGCGAAACTTGAAACGAGTCAGTTCGTTCATCAGGTGCTCAACGTACTTTGACATATTTTATGGTAGTAGGTATGGTAGTAGTAGTAGTAGTAGTAGTAGTAGTAGTAGTAGTAGTTTTATGGTAGGTAATATGTATGTTGGTAGTATGTATGTTGGTAGTATGTATGTAGGTATTATGTATGTAGGTAGTATGTTTGTAGGTAGTATGTTTGTAGGTAGTATGTTTGTAGGTAGTATGTTTATAGGTGGTATGTTTATAGGTCGTAAGTATGTAGGTAGTATATATGTAAGTAGTATGTATTTAGGTAGTATTAGTAGTAGTAGTGGTAGTAGTATGTTGTAGTAGTAGTATGTTGTAGTAGTAGTAGTATGTTGTAGTAGTAGTAGTATGTTGTAGTAGTAGTAGTATGTTGTAGTAGTAGTAGTATGTTGTAGCGGTTGTATGTTGTAGTAGTAGTATGTAGTATGTTGCAGAAGTAGTATGTTGTAGTAGCATGTTGTAGTTGTAGTAGTATATAGTATGTTGTAGTAGTAGATTGTTGTAGTAATAGTATGTTGTAGTCGTATTAGTATGTTGTTGTAGTCATAGTATGTTGCAGTAGTATTAGTATGTTGTAGGAGTAGTATGTTGTAGTAGTCGTAGTATGTTGTTGTAGTAGTAGTATGTTGTAGTAGTATGCAGTATGTTGTAGTAGTAGTAGTATGTTGCAGTAGTAGTATTTTGCAGTAGTAGTATGTTGTAGTGGCATGTTGTAGTTGTAGTTGTAGTAGTATGTAGTATGTTGTAGTAGTAGTTTGTTGTGGTAATAGTATGTTGTAGTAGTAGTATGTTGTAGTAGTAGTATGTTGTAGTAGTAGTATGTTGTAGTAGTAGGAGTATGTAGTATGTTGTAGTAGTAGTAGTATGTTGTAGTAGTATGTAGTATGTTGTAGTAGTAGTAGTAGTATGTTGCAGTAGTAGTATGTAGTATTTTGCAGTAGTAATATGTTGTAGTAGCATGTTGTAGTTGTAGTTGTAGTAGTATGTAGTATGTTGTAGTAGTACTTTGTTGGGGTAATAGTATGTTGTAGTAGTAGTATGTTGTAGTACTTTAGGAGAGAGAAAATTTTCAGATTGTTGTTTGCACATAACCTTATAAATGAAAAATTAAGGGACTGCACAAAAATTATGCAATAGGCTTATAATCAGAGTAAACCAAAATAAAGTGAGTGTCAGTGATACAAATTGGATGCAATAATTAATTAGATTAGAATTTATTCAGCCAACCCATATGATTCGAGAACCAAACCATTTAAAATGAGAGAGTAGCAGTATCTACGAACATACATGTACTTTTAAAGTTGACGAAGTCAAGTTCAAGTTCGACCTGTGTCAGATCAGCACTCTGTTCGAGCGTAATCATCCACAAAATCACCGTTTTTTTTCAATAATTCACTTGGAAATGGAAGAAATGTCACCAACGATTTTTCATTACTCACGATATCCGACTCCCGGGCAGGAAACTGATTAATTTGCTCGAAATCGTCGAATATTTTGAAGAACATATGCTTCCCTGACCTATGCATCCACGTTATCACGTTGGTTTGTTTACAAGCGAGTGTCACACAAACATGGCCGCCGACCTACTCGCTCTGACTTCAGCCAATCAGGCGCATTGCGGGTCCAGGTTTTTTTTTTAAATCTAAGTCCGTGCTCTATATCTCCCAAACCGCTCAATGGAAAAAATTGAGTGATGGCTCATTGTCAAGCACACCCCATGGGGAATAAAATATGTTAATGATGACGTCATAGGTGCCTTCATTATGGCGTCATAATTCGATAAGTACAAAACTTCATCCGATCAAGATGAAATTTCTTGAGCATAATGTAGGAATAAATTAGTTTCGAATTTTTTTTTAATGATGATGTAATCGGTCACGTGGTTCGGCCGCCATATTTGTTTTTACACAAAGCCTTAAAAACCACTGAAAATCAATCCTGGCGACTGTTTGTAATCTCTGATTGCTCTTTTTCTTGTTATTTGTATTTAATTTGGGTATCCTGTGCATATTTTACTTCTGAAACACATTTCCTATTGTGCACTACAAAAATTGTACTGAGTTTTGCACATTCTCCCTCTTATGTCCAATCTGTCCACACCTGTTTTTTTACCTTCACAAAATTGAGTGGAATATCTCAAAGCATATCGTACATCACTCAAGAGGCACGCACGGCCTGTACGAAGCATGCGCGTCGTGACATGCAGAAGAAGCAGGGTGGGGCCTAAACATGCATGTGAAAACTGTGCAACCACGTTTAGTTTTTAATCACATACCCTGATATCTTGTGAAGTTCACTTGTTGTTGGGTGTGTGATATTTCAAGCATCTCACCAAAATCTGAAGGAATTGGCAAGATTAATTTTCGGAATGACAAAAGAAAAATTAATGAAATTTCCAAGCAGCTAATTAAGATGCTCACACCTTGAGCAAGATTTGGTGTGAACGCATGTCCGCGAACAAATAGCAGCAGCTTCATAACACTTTATAGGAAGCACTGAAAATACAACTTTCCACAGGTACAAGTGGCAATAAAATGAAAGAAAAAACCAAAAAAACAAAGACGATGGTAATGTTCGTCACTCGCAGCTCAAGCCACACATCCTCTCGACATCTTCTTCTCATCTTTCGAGAAAGACAAACAATCTGAAGCGCAAACTCTCCTTCCATACTTGAAGCAGATTCTCATCAATTTGCACCTGTTGCTGCTCCTTCTCTTTTTCAGCAACTCGTCTATAATAACTAGACCATCATGTCAGCGCATTGTGGAAACCTCTTCTACTTTGCCTCAATGCACGTGATATGCTTATTGGAAAACTCCTCTTTTTTTGGACTAGAGGCGTCTTCAAGAGGACAAGTCTTTACGGAGACTTTAACCCTTGTTTTGAAGAATGGATTACTCACATTAAATACTTCCTGCCAATCGTACTGTAATTCTTATCATCCATTGGATTGCTTCTGCAATTCCGATTCTGTCATCAAATTAAACAGGTTCTGACAAGACGGTATAGTTTTATTTTGCGGTATGTTGTCTTGCTGCATTACCATGTGTGTGACTTGTGTATCTCGTATTTCATATCAAATTAAACTTATCTTTGCTTTGTTGCATTAAAAAACTAGAACGCCACTCAGTAGAGCGCATACTCCCGCCGTGGGTCAAGTTGGAATTGTACGATTTCACAAAAGTTTGAGGGAGTAGTTCAGTGACAACACAAGACAAGACAACACAAGACAGACACTGCACAGATATATATTTAGAATGTACAGAAGATAATGTTAAAAAAAAAACAAGGCAATTTCACTTACATTTTCGGATTCAGCGTTCAATTCTATATAAGTGAGTGTATTTTGAGGCATGTGTGACTTCAAATAAAATTGTAAACCAGGAAAACGTTTGTTTCATTCCTTAGGGATACAACATGTAAAACTGGCCCAAACGTCAAAACAAAACTCGCTCAATTTAAGTCGTACAAGCTAATGCGACCACTCATTCTTCTGGGAAGAATCCCGTGCACATGCTTGTCACACTTATAACTCACCTAAGTCTTTATAAGTTCATCAAATACTGACACCGCGATTGACATTCGCTGAGGTAAATGTTGATATCTCTTCTGAGGTATATAAAAAAATATATAAAAAAAACTTTTAAAGCATTATACGTATCAAGCGATACATTTTATGAAACGGGGAAACCGAATACACACTTTGGTGGTTTTGAAATGACAGAATATGTCTTTATTAGGAAAAAAAAAAAAGAAGAACCTTGAAGACGACGCTGCTAACAAAATACACCGCTCTAACGCATAACCACGAGTTTAAACTACATTTACAACAAATATGAAAACTATTTTCATATCGGAATGTTAAATATAGAATATACAGAAGATAATGTTTAAAAAAAACAAGGCAATTCCACTTACATTTTCGGATTCAGCGTTCAATTCTATATAAGTGAGTGTATTTTGAGGCATGTGTGACTTCAAATAAAATTGTAAACCAGGAAAAACGTGCGTTTCATTCCTTAGGGATACAACATGTGAAACAGGCCCAAACGTCAAAACAAAACTCGCTCATTTTAAGTCGTACAAGCTAATGCGACCACTCATTCTTCTGGGAAGAATCCCGTGCACATGCTGGTCACACTTATAACTCACCTAAGTCTTTATAAGTTCATCAAATACTGACACCGCGATTGACATTCGCTGAGGTAAATGTTGATATCTCTTCTGAGGTATATTAAAAAAAATTTAAAAAAAACTTTTAAAGCATTATACGTATCAAGCGATACATCTATCTATAATTCCATTAATCTCTGTGTGTATGTGTGTATGTGTGTTTGTATGTGTGTATGTGTGTATGTGTGTATGTTTGTCTGTGACCGCTGTTTCTCGACAACCACGGGTCCGATATACTTGAAACTTGCCAGGTATATTGCTGGGGACCCGAGGATGTGCCTTTTCAAGGTTTGAAATTAATCGGACAAGTAGTTACCGAGCTATGGCGATTTCTTTACCAAACACTGCAAGCCGTTCGCTTTGGACCAAACCATTGCATGTAAATAGAGGGGGGGGGGTTCTGTGGTCGTTGCGAATGGACCAAACCATTCATGTAAATAGAGGGGGGGGTTCTGTGGTCGTTACTGCCACGTGGTTTCAAAGTTTTTTTTTGCTGTTGTTGTTTGCACGCATGTTTTTTTGCACCCACGTACGGGCACGCCCTAGGATGTTTACACACACACACCCCTACACAAATTTTTTTTTTTTTTTTTTTTTGGCAAGGAACGGGCACCCACGTACGGGCACGTCCTAGCTTATATATAGTACGGGCATGCCCTAGTTTTATGAAACGGGGAAACCGAATACACACTTTGGTGGTTTTGAAATGACAGAATATGTCTTTATTAGGAAAAAAAAAAAAAAGAACCTTGAAGACGACGCTGCTAACAAAATACACCGCCCTAACGCATAACCACGAGTTTAAACTACATTTACAACAAATATGAAAACTATTTTCATATCGCAATGTTAAATATAGAATATATAGAAGATAATGTTTAAAAAACGAGCCCCGTTTTCCAATGGTAAACAATCCTTCAAAAAATTCCTGGATCTGGAATAATATCCTGAGCTTCACCAAAAACTAATCAATTCTTCCTTATCCCAAGGGCAATCATCCCACCAACTTTCATCCAAATCCGTTCAGAACTTTTCCAGATATCTTGTACACACACACACACACACACACACACGGACACGGACACGATCGAATTCATTACTCCCTAGCGGGAGTAAAGATCATGCATGCAGCTTCACGTTGGCGCATATGTCGAATTGTTGAATTTCCCAGCAGCATGTCCGTTTAAACAGGAAGGGCAGGGTTGGTTGTGCTAAATGGTGTGGAAAGTTGCACGGGCATGTAATTAAAATAATTCCACTGACTGTGACCAGTTTGTAACCACACACCACGTGACCGTGAGTTGCATGCATCATTGCTCTGTTATGTGCTCCGTTCACAGGTGAGCAGGGTCCCCGTTGAATCGTGTGACCAGTTCGGCTCTTGCTCGGACTGCCTGGGCTCCGGAGACCCTCATTGCGGGTGGTGCGTCCTGCACCACATGTGAGTCACTTTTGGAAAACTGCTCAACGTGTTTGGCCGAAACATGGACGACTGCAATAAGTATCAGGAGAGCCCAGTTTGTGTCATTCTCACCAACGAGATGTCTCGTCTTGGTTCAGTCCCTGATGGAGTCGGATGACTAAAAAGGCTCATTTGGCATGTTCTGCGCATGGTGCTAAATAGAGTGCAAGCGCATTACAATCGACGAAAGTGCAGAGAGTATAGATACTGCAGCACAGATAATAAACTGAAGGATTGTCGTAAAACTTGAACATTAGCGTCGATATATTAGTACTTTGAAGAGGGAAAAGTAGATTTGAGGTGTATGGCCTGTTTGGCATTGCTGTCACCTCATGATGCAACAATTGCCGTTTAAATCCAATATAATGAGTCCGTTGTTGACCCGTTTCCTTGTGATTCATGCGACACCACATTGATGCCTTTTATTGTCGTCATTGTGCCTGTGATTTACAGAATGTAGAGGATGTATCGAGATGTATCTTCAGATGGAGATGTAAAACTCACTGTCCTATCTGTGTCTACTTTGTGGATGTTGAATCCCATACAATTTTTCAAAAAGAGCAGATGATTGTGCACTAATGATCTTTCCAAATTTTGTTTGGGGGTTGTCGTCTAATGAGCAACACCTGCAGTGGGAGAGAACCCCAAGCATGGCGAACCTATACTTGAGCCTAAATTTCCTTCGTGATACTAAAAGCAATTATGATTTTATTTTATGCCTCCGCTGATGAAGTCGCCAGAGGCAATATGTTTTTGGGTTGTCCGTCCAGCTGTCCGTCCGTCCGTCCGTCCATGATAGGCTTTCGTTATCACGATAACTTCAGAATGGCGGGGGATCTATGTCAAAGTTGGTGCAGGTATGTATAATGAGGTAAAGGTGAACCGTTTAGATTATGGGTTCACGAGGTCAAAGGTCAGAAGTCATGTTGGGTGAAACTGGCGTTACCCGGCCAACTTGTGAACCAGTGATGGGATTTTGACCAAAGTTGGTAAAAGTATGTAATATAATGCAAAAATTAACTTATTTTATTTTGGGGGTCAATAGGTTAAAAGTCAGAGTCCCTAATGGGATTATAATTTGAGAATGGCTGAAGGGATCCAAGTCGAACTTGGTAGAGGTATGTATAATGATGTAAATATGAACTGATTCGATTTGGGGTCATGACGTCAAAGGTCAGAGGTCATGTTGGGTAAAAAATCCTGTTATCACGATAACATGTGAACCAGTGATGGGATTTTGA
Organism: Myxine glutinosa; assembly: GCF_964187855.1. Classification (NCBI taxonomy): domain Eukaryota; kingdom Metazoa; phylum Chordata; class Myxini; order Myxiniformes; family Myxinidae; genus Myxine; species Myxine glutinosa. Next base: position 201,087,791 of record NC_136264.1, on the reverse strand, counting down.
CCAAAGTTTTTTTTTTTGTTTGTTTTTTTTGATACAAGATCGAGGCTTATGTAAGACCTAACATTAATGACAAAAAAAAACAAATAAACGGACACATACGATGAAATAAAGGGAGTGGGAGACAAGATGGGGAGAGAGGGGGAAGCACACAAGCACAACATTTGAGAGCAGGGACATCGGGAGATCTGTGGGAGGGAGAGGGCTTGGGGGGGAGGAGGCACGGGAAGGGGCGGGGGTGGAAGAGGTAAAAAAAAAAACACATGGACACTGCTAGGACTTCCAGGAACGAAGTCGGTATTTCAGAAAAGTGGATCTGGGGTGAATTAACAGGGGTAGAAAAGATCAAGGTTTTGGATGGGGGAAGATAAGAGATGGTGGTGAACAGCTGTTTTAAAAACCTGGAGGGATGAGTGGGATTGAAGGTACAATTGTGTATTATAATGCAAAGATGAACTGATTAGATTTTGGGGTCAAAAGGTCAAAGGTCAGAGTCTAATAGCTTTATAACTTGATAATGGCTGAAGGCCATTTGATAATGGCTGAATGAAGCATGTTTTAAACGTTTCCCAGTGTGTACCCTGGATTAGAATAGGTACACCGTATCCCTGCGTGTCGTAAGCGACGACTAAGAGGGTTGGCGTCAGGAAGGGCATCCGGCCATAAAAACATTGCCTCAAAAAGAGAACCATGACAATTACAACTACATGTGGGCAGGGTACAGCCCGAAGTGGAGATCGGTTTCTGAGGTTTGGGACATGGAATGTAGGGACAATGACAAGGAGATCAGGAGAAGTGATGGAAGTGTTGGTCAGAAGAAGAGTGGACATATGTTGTGTGCAAGAGACGAGATGGAAGGGAAGTGGTGTGAGAATGGTGAAGGGTAGGCAGGGACAGAAATACAAGTTTATGTGGCAAGGGTGCCTGGAGGACGTGAATGGTGTTGGTGTCCTGTTTTCTGAGGAGTTTGTAGACAGTGTGGTGAGTTTGACTAGAGTGAGTGATAGGTTGATGATGGTGAAAATGATGATTGGAAAGCTCTTGGTGAACGTCATCTCGGGATATGCTCTGCAGGTTCGTCGGATCGATGAAGAGAAGGACAAGTTCTGGTGTGCGATAGAGAAGCTGATGGAAAACGTGAAAGATGAGGACGTTGTTGTGGTGGGAGGAGACCTAAATGGACATGTGGGAAGGAGTATGGATGGTTTTGAGGGAGTTCATGGGGGTTACGGATATGGTGTGAGAAATGGAAAAGGTGAAAGGATTTTGGAGTTTGCTGATGGAGCTGATTTGTTGATTTGTAATACTCAGTTCCAGAAAGAGGATAATAAGCTTGTTACATACACGTCAGGTGGGTCGACGACAACCGTTGACTACCTGATGGTGCGTAGGCGAGATAGGGGGCACCTCCGGGACACAAAGGTGATCCCGGGTGAGGAGGCTGTTTCACAGCACCACTTGGTTGTCTGCGACATAAGGGTGAAAGGTGCGAGGAGAGCTCGGCGGGTGAAGTACCAACCGAGAATGATGGTGTGGAGGTTGAAAGAGGTGACAGTAAGGGAGGCATTAAAAGAGAGACTAAGTAGGGTAGAGTATGATGTGGTTGAGCTTGAAAGTGGTTGGATGTCAATGAAAGCTAGTCTGTTGGGAGCCATTGGTGATGTATGTGGATGGACAAAAGGACCACCGAGGCACTCGGAAACATGGTGGTGGGATGATGAAGTTGGAAAGAGGATTGACGAGAAGAGGAAGAAGTTCAAGGAGTGGCAGAAGGCGAAGGGTACGGGAGCAGAAACAGCAGAGCATGAAAGTTATAAGGCAGCCAAGCAGGCTGCAAAGAAAGAGGTAGCAAAGGCGCAGGAGGCATGTAGGAAAATATTCGGAGAACGCTTGGATTCGGAAGAGGGTCAGAGAGCAGTATTCAGAATTGCAAAGCAGATAGCGAAAGAGAGGTGTGATGTGATGGGGGTGAGTTGCTTGAAGGATGAAGTGGGACAAAACGTTGTCGACCCAGATGGAATTAAAGGAAGATGGAAAAGATATATGGAAATGCTGTTGAATACAGAGAATGAATGGGATGGCAACATAGAGAGTAACCCAGTATTAGGACCGGCAGAGAAGATAACTGAGACGGAAGTTGAGGAAGCGATAAAAGCAATGAAGAGGAGAAAAGCGGGAGGGCCGACGGGAGTTGTGGGAGATATGTTGAAGGCAGCAGGAAGTTGGGGGTGTGAAGAGAATGACAGAGATCTGTAATCTGGTGGTGAAAGAAGGCCGCATTCTAGTGGATTGGGAACTGAGTACCCTCGTCCCTCTATACAAGGGGAAAGGTGACCCTCTGGAGTGTGGCTTGTACCGAGCGATAAAGTTATTGGAGCATGGAATTGCTTTGGAAAGGGTGTTGGAGTGGAGGATAAAGGTGCAGTCACACTATGACGTTTTAGAGAAACTTATATCTGGCGTATGAAAAATCATAAAATAATGTCAACACGTCGGCATACGCCCAAAAAAGCATCGAAAATTCTACAGCATGAATAAATTGGGCGTATGCATAACATATTGAACGTATACATAGCGTATGTCTGACCTATTAGTAACCTATCACGAACTTATATATAACTTATGACAGCGTATCACAGCGTATGGCCAGCGTATGTCCAGCGTTCTCGACTTATGCCCAACGTATGTGTAACTTATGAGAAACCTATGCGCAGCGCGCTCGGCGTGTTGCCGACAATCATGTGACGTTCTGCATAAATACGGCGCCGATCTCTACAGTACCGCGAGCTATCAACATCAACATCGCACCCAAGAAAACGAAGAAGATCCAGACCCCGATCCCGATCCATGGTCTGACCCAGACCTTCCCCCGCCGTTGACCTCTTCTCCTCCTCATCCTATTGGCACGGATCTGGTGAAGTGCCAATTCGATGATGTCATACTGATGTTGGAGAACGACTAGTTGGTATTCTTGTCGAAGCCTCTCAGGATCCTCCATCTTCTCTGATGATGGGTGGAGAAGTGATGGTGAGCTACTCACAGGCCCCCATATATACAGTGACCGCAAAACGCTGGCAAAACGCCAATAATACGCTAGTTGTACGGTAGAAACACGTTCAATAAGTTACTCCATTGTCAGACATACGTCTAATACGTCTGAATACGTCAATATGCGTTGCAGCAGTGGTGTAGTCTACGTGATACGCAGGTATACGCCGTATACCCACTAGGAAAGGTCCAGGATTTCCGTATACCCACTTAAAAATGCGCGAGGATACGTAACAACATAGTTTCGTGACAGAACTTTCACACTTTCATTCATAAAATGCGCTATATAAATAACTTTCATTCATAAAATGCACTATATGAATAAAATTTGATTTGATTTGATAAAATTCACCCCGTCTGTGTTAAGAAGCACTGACCAGTCATTCAGAATGCTCTCAATTACGTGTAGATGCATACTGTATGCATTAGTGAGTGTGGTGGTGCTTATGGGGTGTCGCTTCAGGACGGGTGTCGCTCCGGGGCGCGTCGCTCTGGGACGGGTGACTATGAGGCTGGAAGGGAAAAATCACAATATACCCACTACAAAAAACTAGACTACACCACTGCGTTGCAGATACGTCAGATATAGGTTAGATATAGGTTAGAAGTAAGTTACTCATAGGTTATCAATACGTTAGCTGTACGGTACACCTTCATGCCAACGTATCTCGACGTATCTCGACGTATGAGTAACCTACCTCTAACGTATTTAACGTATGTCTAGCGTATGTCTAGCGTATGCCTAACGTATGCCTAACCTATGAGGAGGACGTCGGCATACGCCCAAAAGTTTTGTGCATGCACAAAAATTTATTTCGGCCTCTGCATACAACAACATATGCCAGCTTATATCAGCGTGCTTTTAACGTATACAACTTATACCAAACCTACCCCTAACTTATGTCAACGTACACCAGCCTGTTGGTGAAAATTCACATACGTCGGCATAAGTTACTGCTATACGTTATAGTGTGACTGCACATTAATGAAGAAAGTGAAGATCGACGAAATGCAGTTTGGATTTATGCCAGGAAGAGGAATGACAGACGCGCTTTTCATTGTGAGGCAGTTGCAGGAGAAGTACATGGAGAAGAGGAAGAAGTTGTTTCTTCGGTTTGTTGATCTGGAGAAAGCATTCGATAGGGTTCCATGCAAAGTATTGACATGGGCATTGAGGAAGTTAGGAGTGGAGGAATGGTTGATCAGAGTAGTGATGGCAATGTACAAAAGAGCGCGCACAGCTGTAAGGACGAAGGACGGGAACAGTGGCGAGTTTGAGGTGAAGGTGGGAGTGCATCAGGGGTCGGTACTAAGTCCTCTACTATTTGTAGCTGTGATGGAGGTGCTGGCTCAGAACGTAAAGGAGGGTTTACCGTGGGAGTTGTTGTATGCAGATGATCTGGTGTTGATTGCGGAAAGTATGGATGGACTGAAGGAAAAGATGAACAAGTGGAAGGAATGTATGGAGACAAAAGGTCTGAAGGTGAATATCGGAAAGACTAAAGTGATGGCAAGTGGTGAAGCATGTGGTGAGGTGGAAAGAACTGGGAAGTGGCCCTATGCTGTGTGCAGGAAGGGTGTCGGAGTGAACTCCATTCAGTGTACAATGTGCGCTGAGTGGGTTCATCAAAAATGTAGTGGTCTGAGAGGGTCATTAACCAGTGTGGCAGCTACATTCAAATGTAAGGTGTGCACAGAGGGAGCTGCAGATGGAGGAAATGTTGAGTTGGATCTTGGAGACGGCATGAAGCTGGAAGGTGTGAAAACATTTTTCTACCTCGGAGACATGCTGAATGGAGAAGGTGGATCAGACTCGGCAACGGTTGCTCGAGTGAGATGTGCATGGAAGAAGTTTCGGGAACTGAGTGGCATGCTGATGAGGATGGGAGTGTCGTTGAAGCTGAAGGGAAAGGTGTGTGCGGCATGTGTGAGAAGTGTTATGATTTATGGGAGCGAGACATGGGTAATGAACGTAGAGCAGCAACGAAGGTTGGAAAGGGTGGAATGCGAATGGTTCGACGGATGTGCGGAGTATCGTTGAGAGGGAGGAAGAACAAATGATGAATTGCGAAAGATGATGGGAATATTGCCTGTGATTGATACTGTGAAGAAGAACAGGTTGAGATGGTTTGGTCATGTGTTGAGGAAGGATGAAAGTGACTGGTTGAGAAGAGTGATGGAAATGAATGTAGAAGGAAGTAGAGGAAGGGGAAGACCGAGAAAGACTTGGCTAAAGATGGTGGAAGAAGAAATGCGGGCAAGGGGGTTAACAAGGAGAGATGCAGAAAATAGGGCAAAATGGTGAAGATTGTCATGGGGATCGCAAGGCTAACCCTCGCTCTAGCAGGGAAAATGGCCTTTAAAATGCATGTTGTGTGTTGTTGTAATGGCTGAAGGGATACAAGTCAAAGTTGGTGCTTATAGTGATGTGAAGATGAAATTCGATTTTGGGGTAAAAAGGTCAAATGTCAGACATCCGGTTTGGTACAAATTTTGTTACTGAGCGAACTTATGAACCTGTCATAGGATTTTCACCAAACTTGGTATAATTATATATTATGATGCAAAGATGAACTGAATGGATTTTAGGGTTGAGGTCAAAGGTCAGAGGCCATGTTAAGTTGCAATTATTTCATTACCGTGATAACTTAAGAACGGCTGAAGGGATCTAAGTCAAACGTGGTGCAGATATGTATAATTATGTAAATATTAAGTGATTCGATTTTTGGGTAAAGAGGTCAAAGGTCAGAGGTCATGCTAAGTAAAACTTATGTTACCCAGCCAACTTGTGAACCAGTGAGGCTATTTTTCAGAAACTTGGTATAAGTATATATGGTGCAAAGATGAACTGATTGGATTACAGCATCAAGAGGTCAAAATGCAGAGGTCATTTTAGGTAAAAATGTGATAACTTTTAGAACAGCAGAAGGGATTTAAATCAAGCTTGGTTCAAGTATATATCATTATTTAAAGATAAATGGATTAGATTATCAGGTCCAAGGTCAAAGGTCAGAAGTCACGTTGGGTAAACATTCTGTTACTGAGCTAACTTGTGAACCAGTGATGGGATTTTGACCAAACTTGGTGCAAGTATATATTATGATGAAAAGATGAACTGATTAGATGTTGGCATCAAAGGTCAAAGGTCATGTCAGGTAAAGATGTGATACTTGAGAACAGCTGAATGTATTTAAATCGAACATGGTACAAGTATGTATAATGCTGTGACAATGTGGACAGAGGCATATCGGTCTACGTCACGACTCTCTGGTCGACTCGACTTATCTCTTTTACTCTCTGGTAGTTGTTCACGGAAGGATGTATGCCCACAATCAAGCGGGACACGACGATTTGCCTCTGGACCTGACCAGTGTGTTCACCTGTCAGTTCTGCCAAGAAATGTGTCCATAACCATCTCAAATGTACAGGTAAGTCGAGTTGTTTTTTTCTCAAAATGAGTGCTGGGGCCATATTCTGAAAGCTCGGTGTGGCACGAAGTGAAATAATGAAAACGAGGATACCGAGTTGAATTGGGGGATATCACGGAGATGCCCATTTGTGTGTATCATGTCTGGAAATCAATCGCATTCTCTAAAGCTACTGATACTAAATCATTCAACTGGAATGATGTACATACTATGTGTATGTTGTGGTATGTAACTTCCTGTTTCATTGTTGTCTCCTAGTAATTATAACTCAATGATTCGAGTGACTACTGTACATATATTGTACTATTGCCAGCCTTATATTTCAAACCAAAATTGTATTAAACTAGAACGGCACTCGCTAGAGCACATACCTCCGCTAGGCTAAACAATTTATTATTTATATCCCACAGATAGGCCGGATCTGCATTCGGACCATTCGTCCTTGTCACATATGTCACATATATATATATATATATAATCGGCTTGTTCTGGTCACCTGAACAACTCAACTACCGTGTGATGTCATAATCCATCCACAACTTTTTGAAATATCATACTACTCGTAAATAGCATCCTTTTTTTGGGCCCATCTCTCAATGGAGGAGAATCACTTTTTGAAATATGTTTCAAATTCTCGTATCTGGATCTGGACCTTCACCAAAATTAAATAAATTCTTCCTCGTCACACACACAACCTGTCCCCCAAATTTCCTCTGAATCTGTCCATAACCTTTTGAGATATCCTGTTCACAGACAGACAGACAGACAGACCGGGGCGAATATATAGCAAAGAGACATGGGCATACCTCTCGCGTCTAGGCCATCTTGTCGGTCCTTACCACATGGTACTAAATAAAAAAATTAAAAACTCTAAAATAGTTTTGTCAAAAAACGGTGGTTATAGACCAAGTTACCTGACTTTTTTAAAGGGGATTCTTCATTGTTAGAGTAAGTGTGGTTTGTGTTAAGCTTTTGATCATCATGGTAAAATGTGCGTTTTTAACATCACTCACTTTTGGAGACTCAAATGGTTAGTGGCATGTTAAAACTTGATGTGATGGTAGATCTGGCGATGACATCACGGCAGACATTTGGGCTAGCGGGTGTGTTGATGCCTGGTGTTGGGCTAGCGGATAAAGATCCAGCTTAGGATCCGAGGATCCTGGGTTCGAATCCCGGTCGATCGCTGAATTAACACCAGGGGGGTTGACTCAGCCTGTCATCCTTCCGAGGTCGGCAAATTGAGTCCCAGTTCACTGGTAATTCCCTGTTTGTACGTAAAAGACGGCAAAAAGGGTTGGCGGCAGGAAGGGCATCCGGCCGTAAAACATTGCTGCAAAAAAGGGCACCAAAAAACAACAACAACCACGGTTCCCGAAAAAGGCCAACCCCCGCTTTGCGGGGAAAAATGGCCTCTAAAGGTGGTTTACTCACTTTTGGAGACTCAAATGGTTAGTGGCATGTTAAAACTTGATGTGATGGTAGATCTGGCGATGACATCACGGCAGACATTTTTGCAGGGCTCTGGTACCTTAGCATTTGGCACTACACTACTTCCTTTATTTGAGATGGAGGCCTACACTTGTATTGACCTACCACTATACTTCACGGGAGCTGTTGTAGATCGAGGCTCGTGGAAGAGTTAACATCAATCGCAAAAAATAAAAAACGGACACACAAAACATACAATAAAGGGAGCGGGAGACAAGATGGGGAGAGAGGGGGAAGCACACAAGTACAACAGCAGAGAGCAGCGACATCGGGAGATCTGTGGGAGGGAGAGGGCTTGGGGGGAGGATGCGTGGGGGGGGGGAGAGGTAAAAACACATGGACACTGCTAGGACTTCCAGGAAAGAAGTTGGTACTCAACTTGAAGCATTCGTTTATGGGGAAAGAAGACTCAACTGTAAAGATCACCTTCTTCCAGGCTTTCATTCTACCACTTCGTTTCTGCTACCCTTTTCAGCCTTCTCATGTTTGGCCTTTCTTTCTCGATCACTTATATTGTCAAAAGCAACCGCATTGCCTGCTCTCATCGTCTTGCATATGACACCTGCAGGCGATACATCAATGTATGTGCGCTCCCTTGGGTGAACATTAAGTTGGGTGTCCTATCTGCTAGGATTATTTGGTGGACGATAAAGATCCCACAATGTCCTTCACAAAGTGCAGGCGATTTTTTTGTCGGCACCCTGGCAAAATTTCAAATTCCTGTCAATATCACATCTGGTCAGCCAGTTCGTAAAATTTGGGCCAAACCATTCCCAGGCTGCCCCACAAGAAAGTCAGAATAATTGTAGCTGTTAAAGAAGTAGTAGTTTTAGTCAGTAGTAGTCAGTACTACAACTAGTAGTAGTAGTAGTTGTTGTTGTTGTTGGGTTGCCCCAGTCGGTTCTGGTTGAACAGACCAGCGGCACGGAGATAGACGATCGATCTCACAGGAACGACCCAGAGATCCCTCACATCCAAGATGTTGTGCTCTTCCCTATGTGAAGCCAGGACCGCACAGTCTTCCACGATATGTTTTATTGTGTGTGAAGCGACCTGGCAGCGGTTGCAGGTGTCGTCACTGGTGTCATCGAGTCGATGTTTGTAGTGTAAAAGTTGTGGGTGGTGGCCGCAGTGAAGGCGTGAAAGGTTAACATGGTCAGACCTGGGGAGTAGATTCTCTGTGTCATCGATGGGTGAGGGTTTTGTGTCCAAGATGCCGTTTGGGCCCAGGTTGTTTATTGTGTTTATGGTGATGTTGGATGTGGATGTGTTTTTTGTAGTTTTCGTTGTTGGGTGGGGGGATGTTACTGCATTGTCTTTGTGGTGTAGTTCTAATATGTCTCGGGGCCTGTAGGTGGTTGTGGGTCTGCAGGGTGTTGAGATGTGTGTTCGATAGGGTGGAGGCCCAAGATAAGCCGGCATAGTTGATGACTGATCTAATGTACCGTTTGTATGTTAGGGATGTTGTTTCGTTGTGGTGTCCGAAGTCGCTGCCTGTGAGTGTCCTAAGTATGTTCAGCCTGGCTGTGCATGTTTTAATGTTTGTGATGTGCTCTGAGAATGACATGGATGTGTTAGACGTGACGCCGAGTGTTTTTTTGTGTGTGTGTGGAATAGGGATGTTGTTCAGTACGATGCGTGGTGCAGCGTGATGTTCCTTGGTGTAATTTGTTAGATGGATGACTTGATTTTGAGGGGTGAGCTGGTGATTGAGTTGAGCTTTTAGTCTGTTGATGGTGAGCCAGGTTTGTAGGGTGCTGAGGAAGGGTTGAAGTAGTGCTGTGGCGGTGTCGATGTTGCTATGAGTAGAGGTGATGATTACATCGTACGCATATGAGGCTAATTGCATGTTCTCGGGTGATTGTGGAATGTCGTGCATGAACAGGTTAAAGAGTGCGAGGGAGAGGCCTGAACATTGAGGGACTCCATTCAGAAAGTATAGTGTGTGATGAGCTGCCATTAAAAAGTATGAATGATTGTTTGCATGATAGGTAGTTGGCCAATCACGTTTGGTGTTGTTGTTCATGTTTGTGTTGAGTGTTTTGCTTGTTGTAGTAGTAGCTTTTGACACCTAAAGATAGTGGTTCAGCATTGCATTTTCTGGCCTGTCAATTATGCCAAGATTTACCTTTTGCTGCTATTGTCCAGAGTAGACAGACAATTCCCTGTTTCACAGATAAACAGGGTGTTCCCAAGGTCTGGAACCATAAGAAATATTTGTATTTTTTTTTTTTTGAGACTATGCCTTTGAGGTGAATAGGCCAATAGAATTCCCCCTCCCCCATGTGGTCCCAATTTAACGCCACTTGACTCTTTTGGGGGGTGGGACACCTGAAATCGGTGGTTTATACCACGAGACCACATATTATTAAACATCTAAATAATTATATCATAAACGAATGCGCTAAAAATTTATCTGTCAATGTTAAGAAACGTTCAAAGAAACCTACATACCAGACTTGATATGCATATGCAATATGCATGTCAAAGAAGAAGAAGAACCACCTTTAGTGGCCATTTTTCCCCGCAGAGCAGGGGTTGGCCTTTTTTCGGGCACCGTGGTCCCCTTTTTGAAGCAATGTTTTATGGCCGGATGCCCTTCCTGCCGCCAACCCTGTTAGTCGCCTCTTGCAGGGAATTACCAGTGAACTGGTACTCAATTTGCCGACCTCGGAAGGATGACAGGCTGAGTCAACCCCACTGGTGCTAATTCAGCGATCGACCGGGTTTCGAACCCAGGATCCTAGGATGATCCCTGGGATCCCTGGGAGTTGGTGATCCCTGGGAACTTGCAGTTGGTGATCCCTGGGAACTTGCAGTTGGTGATCCCTGGGAACTTGCAGTTGGTGATCCCTGGGAACTTGCAGTTGGTGATCCCTGGGTAATTGCAGTTGGTGATCCCTGGGTACTTGCAGTTGGTGATCCCTGGGTACTTGCAGTTGGTGATCCCTGGGTACTTGCAGTTGGTGATCCCTGGGTACTTGCAGTTGGTGATCCCTGGGTACTTGCAGTTGGTGATCCCTGGGTACTTGCAGTTGGTGATCCCTGGGTACTTGCAGTTGGTGATCCCTGGGAACTTGCAGTTGGTGATCCCTGGGTACTTGCAGTTGGTGATCCCTGGGTACTTGCAGTTGGTGATCCCTGGGTACTTGCAGTTGGTGATCCCTGGGTACTTGCAGTTGGTGATCCCTGGGAACTTGCAGTTGGTGACTCAGTGATCACATATTGGGGTGTCACTATTTTGTCATTTTGCTTGTTTTAATAACCGCAGCTCTCCTTGCAAGTTGAGAACGCTCCTGATCTTTCCATTGGTGTTAACTGCACCTTCGAAGGCCTCAGCGAGACAGAGGCCATCCTGGATGGTGGCAAAATTCACTGCCTGTCACCACCAGCGGAGGACGTGGCTCGCATTGTTATCAATCAAGGTGACGCCTTCACAAATATTGAGAAAGACCATTTACATGATTTGCTTAGTTGGGCGTTTCTCATCAACATTGTTTTCCTCAGGTGACATCCGGGTGGTCAAGATCAGTCTCAGGTCTAAAGAGACGGGAAAAGAATTTGCAAGCACTGATTTTGTCTTCTTCAACTGCAGCATACATACCTCGTAAGCTCCTGGACTCATGGGACTGAAAAAGAGTTGAATACAAGACTAACGCTTTATGGATGTTGAGGTTTGCACCCATGTGGATGTGGTGCGGTGATGCTGTTGACCGACCGGTGTTTAACCATATTCTGGTGATAAACCGGAAGTGATTGGTAACTTGATTATGTTGTGCAATTTCATTAACTAGTTGTGGTTACCTGGTGCATGGTTTTCAAATTCACGATTGCTCTATGCAAGGTGTTTGCAGGTGTTAAATTGTGCCCTTTGTGATATTGCCAATGGATGTATGTTTAGTAAACACACGCATCTCACGTACATGGACATGCAGACAAATGCAGACAAATGCATAAGACAACACAGAACTGTTAGATGAGACAAACGCGGGCACTGAGCTTGGGGAAAGTGCCGTAACTTCCCGGGGCACTCTGGGTACAAGCAACCCGACCATGGTGCCGCCTTTCTCACCACACTTTCCGAAAGAGGATTTCTCTCCTGCCCATGGATGCCAGCCTATGGGGTTTGTCTGTGCTCTATCCTTTTACATGCGGAATGTCAAACAAGGAAGCAGCACACACCACTTTTGAAATCTTTGGTATGACGCGGCTGGAGTTCGTACCGCCGACCTCTCAGACTCGGAGCAGATGTTCCAACCATTCAATCTGGGCAGATGATTGGCAAAAAGGAATGTGTTGGATTTGGGTAGGGGGGAATCGATGAGAATACAAGACAACCGATATAGATCCCTAAGATCCCTATAGATCCCTAAGATCCCTATAGATCCCTAAGATCCCTATAGATCCCTAAGAGCCGATCCCTTGAGACCCTATATATCCCTAAGACCTTTGAAGACCCCTAACTTCCCTAAAGACCACTAACATCCCAAAGACCCTAGAGACCCCTAAATATCCATTATAACACTTAGACACTTAAGACCCCCAAGACCCTATAGACCATATATAGACCCCTTAGATACCTAAGACCCTATAGACCCCGTTCGACCCTTTAGACCATTCAGACCCCTTTAGACCCTGTAAACGCTTTAAACCCTGTAGACCCTTTTGACCCTATATACCCTATATACCCTGTTAGACCCTTCAGACATGTTAGACATCAGAAGACCCATTTAGACTGCTTGGGAACCTTGACCATTTAGAGCTTTTGATCATTTAGACCTTTTTAGACACTTTCGATTCATTTTGAGCCCTTAGACCCTTTAGACAATCTCGAGCTGTTTAGACGTACAGTCGTACACGTACACTGCACACACATCAAGAGAGTCTTCTTACAAACACGAACTATACCTTTTTCAGCAAATAATGCGCAGACTCTACCCACTCGGAGGGTGGGTATACTCTGCTAGAATGATGTAACTTTGAAACGAAAGATAGTACGGAGGCCTTGTTGGTGGCAGTTCATGCGGTACTAATTATCTGTAATTACAATGGAAGGGTTCACCTTTCAGCTTTGAGCAAATACAACGTCCACCTGGTGTCCCTCTATATGTACATTTCCTTTCTTCTCTCTCTCTCTCTCATGTTACCTTACTGTTCTTCCATAAGTCTAGACTACAGATACACAAAAACACATCTTATTGTGATGTGCTTTCTATGGTATTTCATGGTCAATGGTGTACTTAATGGCTGTCGCAGACCCTGATTTTTTTCTGCTTGAGAAAAGATTGCATAACTCATGAGGATGACAGCAATTTTTTATTTTTTTTTTTGTATTCAAGATCGAGGCTCGTGTAAGAGCTAACATTGATCACAAAAAGACAAACTGACACATAAAACATAAAACATATATGATGAAGGGAGCGGGAGAACAAGATGGAGAGCAGGGACATTGGGAGATCTGTGGGAGGGAGAGGGCTTGGGGGGAGGAGGCATGGGAAGGGGCGAGAGGGGGGGGGGGGGGGGGGAGTTGGAAAGGTAAAAAAAACACATGGACACTGCTATATGTAACAATATATGTATATGTAACAAGTCATGACAATACAAGTCTTGTCCATGCATGGTTGTTATCACATTTATTATTACAGCATGTTATGGATCACGTTGCAGCATCTGCCTCAGGATTTTTCACTTGTCCCCGAGGACAGAGAGCATCGTTCAGGGAGAAGTTATAATATTAATTAATGCACTCAAGACTAAATGACCTGAAATCTTTTGTCGGTGTTAGCACTTTTACAATTAAAATTGAATGAAAAGAAATCACATGCATGTACTGTATATGTATATCTGCTTGGTATTGGTGTGATTGCAGATGTCTGGCGTGCGTCGAGAGCAGCTACCACTGCTACTGGTGCAAGTATCGGCATGCTTGTACCCACAACCCAGCTACTTGCGCTTTCCATGAGGGGAGAGTTAACATTACTGATGTAAGGTTACCCTTTTTTACGCACAAGTTCAGTCACATAAAACCTTCAAACTTTATATGTGTAGTTTGAACTTATATAGAACTAAATGCATTAAAGATATGGATTCTCACAATAACCAAGGCTTCCTATTGTACGTATATTGTATATATATATATGATCAATTCAATTGATTGAACATGATTTAGAAAAAATACATCTTTCTGTATAAGGTCCCACAACTGGCAGTGCATGTCAGAGCAGAAACTCTGCCATGAAGTCCCTGGAACTGTCCATAGAACTCTGAGATCGAATTGTGAGGAGGCATAGATCTGGGGAAGGGTATAAAACAATTTCTAAAGTATTGAAAGTTCCCAAGAACACAGGGGGCTCCTTTATTAGGAAATGGAAAGAATATGGAACTACCAAGACTCTACCTAGTGTGGCCATCCGACCAAACTGAGCAACCAGGAAAGAAGGGCCTTGGTCAGGGAGGTGACCAAGAACCTAAAGACCACTCTGACTGAACTACAGGGTTCCTTTGCTGAGATGGAAGAACTTGCCGGAAGGATGACAGTCTCTGCAGCACTTCACAAATCTAGGCTTTATGGGAGAGTGGCCAGACAGAAGCCACTCCGAGATTGCTTGTGTAAAGTGCCCAAGTCATGCCACACCCTCCTCTCTCCTCTTCCAAATAGCACGAGATGTTCGCCTGCCTGGGCTGCTGGGACTGCACAGGACCTATCTTGCTGGCCCTGTCGGGTTTGCCTGAAAGCTCTTGTCTTATTCTAGCAGCATTGTCTCTCTATCGTGGTGTGTCTGATGGCCATAAGCCATAAATAAATAATTATTTATTATGTACATGCATTGCTTCTTGTATATTCCCGTCGCTCCATGACTTTTGTGATTGAACATACTTGGTCTCGGGGTGAAATCTGGCTGTCTTAGTTATTCCTTGCAATTTCAAAAGGCCCGTTGAGCGTCTAATTGACGGTGGCAAATGCCACCGCATATCCAGACCATATCGTGCACCTCCAGCCATTTCTTGGCTCTGATTGGGGATGAGGCGTACGGTACCAATTAGTGTAACACTTGGCTGTTTTTGTGGTCTCACGGGTGCGGCATCGGAAGTGTAAAGATCGTAATCTGGCTCGAGACCACCGACCCAGCTGACCGTTACGGTCTCATTGAGGTGCCTCGCCGGATTCAAGCCGGGCAACCGGGCGAACCACACAACTACAATTCAGTGGTGTTCTGTAGTACAGTTGTAACATCATTATAATAAATGACAAATGTGTCATTCACTGAGCACAATAAATATTGAGGCGGAGCAGTAAGATGAGGGAAGGAACAGGCCTTCAGTTCATCTATGACCATATGTTAGTCATCATGATATATTTTGGGGATCCCATGACAGTATAAAAAGTATTCCCCTCTTATTCCCCTCTTAAAAAGGAAATCGGTATAATCTGGAGAAATTCTTAGTAATTTACAATTTTTGTTGATTTGCGACGTCGCCTTCCACGATTTTCAAGAATTGTCCTCCTTCAGACACTCTGCTTTTCATCAATCTTAAGTTACACGAAAAGAGCGACACGCATCGTCATTCACGATGATCTCCTGTAATAAAGGAACCGTCAGAACAGTGAAGGGAGAGGATGCACCTACCACCACTACTACTACGCAGCTGCATGCCCAGGTAAGGGGCAAAGCAACCCCTTTGGGGAGGGAAGAAGTGGAGTTGACCATTTTGCACTTTGTTCCTTTGGGACAGGGGGAATGCGAGGTCAGGGCAGTAAGTTGGAATTTTTGGGCCTTCGTGAAGATATTTAACGTCCATCGACTAATGTCAGCAGACGGGACACCTGCTTCATGTCCATACGAAGGACGGCACACATGGATTAATCACCTTGTCTGTGAAACATCATGAAGGTAGGTTATAGATGGGTCGAGATTCCAACCTCCGCCACTCCCCGGACAGCTTGGAGGCGAATGTGCGTAGCTCTAGGCCATCCTGCTGGCCTAAATGTACACCAGGGAGAGCTTTGTTTCTCTGGGCCTTGAACGACTGAAGGTCGAGGATATATAAGGAAAGCAGAGACAGTTGAGTTTGACAGAGCTCGGAAAGAATGAGGATGTGTGTTTATTGGACTTACATGTATGCAGAGATGCACAGTGCAGACAGCTAGGTGCAGCCAAGGGAGTGAAACGAGGACGTGTACTGCAGCTGATAATTCCGCAAAGCAGAAGCTTTGGTAGTAATGGTAGAAGGGGGGTCGAGAGGTAGTAACTGCTCTACATTAGCAGAGGGGCTAAAGGTTAACAATAAGCGAACTGTCACCCACAAGTCAAAGGTACACAGCACATCATTGGGAATGCATAGGTATGTGCAGGCCATTGGCAGGCCTGGTTAGTGGCTTAATTATAGATAGATGTGATTATATTAACATGGATTTATGTGTGTACAACGTTTAGTTGTTTTTATAATGTAGACAGGTTTAATAAAAGTGTCATAAAATGTTTTTTTCCAGGACTGCCCTCAACTTCTGCCTTCGCCGGAAATCTTGATACCTGTTGGGATGGTGCGACCGATCAACCTGAACGCTAAGAATCTACCCCAGCCTCAGTCTGGTCAGCAAGGCTATGAATGTATCATCAGTCTCCAAGAAGAGACGTTGACTGTTCCGGCACTTCGTTTCAACAGCTCAAGCGTTCAATGCCAGAACATTTCGGTAAGTAAAGAGGCCACCACCAACATTCACCACCAAACTACTAGACAACAACACCTGGATGTGACCATGTAGCCGCAGTTATTTGGCCACCAAAGGTGGACGGAGGTTGTCTTTACACCCCTGACTGTTTGTCTGTCTGTGAGCATGGTATCTCGAAAGGTTTTGGACGGATTGTGACGAAACTGGGTGGACAGGTTGGGTGTGTCACAAGGACTAATCGATTCGATTTTGGTGAAGATCTGGTTTGGGATCCGACAATTTTTGTTTCATTTCACAAGTGATTCTTCACCAATGAGAGATGGGGCCAAAACGATACATAGCATGGTATTTCTAAAGGTTGTGGACGGATTATGACAAAACTTGGTGGATGAGTTGGGTCGGTGACGAGAACAAGCCAATTTGATTTTGTTTTAGGCCCGGATGCTGATCCGCCCATCAGTGGGATACAAAACATAAACTGTTCACCCTGGCGGAGTTATTGGCTCTACTGAGTGTTGGTCTTGTTACCTTTCGGATTATTATGGCCGTATCAGAGTACCCACCCAACGGGAGATCTTGTTCCAAGCATGCAACACGTTCTTCTGACGCATCCCTTTATTGGGTGGTGTATAGGCCGCAACCAAGCTGTTTCTGCCAAAGCTTTGGGGAGCAATGCAGGATGGGGACGTTTGGAGACATCTGATCATGAATGTCACCATAAGTCAGACACAACACATGAGGTGGTCATGGGCAGCACATTTGAAAGACTGAAGTGAGGAGAACCCAGGGAGACGATTACACATTCGGGAAAATAAGGGAATTGATGAATGGCAGCACCTCCTGTAGGTTCGATCAGGAATTTGTAATTTGTTCAGGATGCCGGCAATAACTCGCCTGCTGGTCGCGAAGGACACCTTGGGATATTTAACGTACGTACACCAAAAACCAGTGCTGACAGATGGGTCCTCCGGCGTAATTCCCTTCCGCGGAAGTTGCACACATTGACAAATCTGCTTCCTGCGAAACATGATGGTGGCCATTTCTAGCTGGGTCGAGATTTGAACCCAGCCTAGACAGATCAGAGCCTGGTGTTAGCTTAGCGGTTAGGGTGCGGCTCGGGGTCCTAGGATGTTGGAATTGAATCCCGGTCGATCGCTGAATTAACGCCAGGGTGGTTGACTCAGCCTGTCTTCTTCCTCGGTCGGCAAATTGAGTACCAGTTCACTGGTAATTCCCTTGTGTTGCAATAGGCGACTAACAGGGTTGGCGGCAGGAAGAGCATCCGGCCATAAAACATTGCTTCAAAAAGGGGACCATGGTGCCTGAAAAAGGTCAACCCCTGCTCCGCAGGGAAAGAAAATGGCCTCTAAAGGTGGCTAGACAGCTCAGAGGCAAGTGCGCATATATCTCGGCCATCCTGACAGCACTACAGATATGGTGAGGTAGTGAGCAGCCTCACCACTCAATAGTTTTTGTCATATCGAGCCATATGAGTGCACTTGAAAAAAGTGTGCTAAAACGAGTGGTGGGCAAGACTTGTATCAGCAACCTTGACAATCACAGCACTATATGTGCACAAAAACTTTGTTGCGGTTAAAAGGCTCATCGTTGGAAATCGTCGATGGACATGGTGCAGGCAATGCTTTACCGTAATTGATTTTCCAAAAGTTTCTTTGAGATGACGATCTTCTGCCTCTATTTTGGTTTCATGGTTACCTTGAGGAAATTGATGTGAATAAAGTTTGGGTGATAGTACGCACGAGTGTCTGGATGTATTCTCCAGCTTATTCGCAACAATGGGGAATAGGTAATGGTATTAGTATCGGAATATGATTTGATGTTATTGAATGGTTTTGATGATCTGAAGCCACAATTAAAAGTGAGAAGCGGCATATATGTTTAAAACATGTAATGAAATTTATTTTCCCCCAGATAGTGCGCATTTAACCGAAGGTTGGTGGAGGATATGTATCCACCCCTGTTTGTTTGTCTGTGAGCAGGACATCTCAAAAAAGTTATGGAAAGATTCGAACAAAACTTGGTGGACGGGTTGGGTGTCTGACAAGGACGAAATGCTTAAATTTTGGTGAAGATCCGGATACTAGAATTTTTAAATGTAGAGCACTTACCTCCATCAGATCTGCATCCGGACATGAACCAAAATCTAATTGGTTCGTTCTTGTCGCCTGCCCAAATCTTCAACCAAGTTTTGTCCTAATTCGTCCATAACTTTTTGAGATATCACGCTACATATCATTGTGGCCCTATTTCCCAATAGTGAAGAATCACTTTAAAAAATTAAAGAATTATCGAGTTCGGATCCGCATCCGGATCCTGACCAAAAATGCACGTTGCTGTCCTTGGCCTGCCACCTCCATACACAAAAACTTTCAGAACGATTGTTTCAAAACTGGACAAAAATGGTTTGACAGACAAACAGACGCTACACATCAACATACTTGGAGAAATACCTTCGCAAAGTAACAAACGTACAGACATGGCTGAAAACATAACCTCCATCCACCTTTGGTGGCGAAGGTAATTATTATTATTTTTTAAAGAAAGTGTGCCACTTAAGGGGGCAGTATACACACAGGCAGCAGCAGAAAAAAAAGACAAAAAAAGTTTGTACGATGCTGCTAGGAAAGCTTCCGTTCAGGAAACAAAGATACGGGAACATATTTCAAAGGCAAAAAGAAAAATGGAGGAAAGCTTTATTGAGGAAGAAGGCCAAACATATGGTAGTGGGGAGTTTGGAGAGGCGTTTGTCCATCAACGTACAAGTACAAGGGTGACAAGAATGAAAAAACTTGCAAAGTGAACTCCAGATTCATGAAATAATGGAAAAACATTGTACGCAATTGTAATTTCAATGTATAGGAAACGGAATCCTGATGTCAATGGCCACTTAGAGCAACTGTGTGTTTACATAATATTAGTTTACATTTTCCCCTATAACTTTGGAATTCTTATTTCTTTTCACTTCAAATTTGGCACAGATATTGATAATGACCCAACAAAGATATTAATAGAGTTTTATTGTATTATGACCTTGGGTTTTTAATTTAAAGGATGTCAATTCTCATTGGACGATTAATGGTTGCCATGGCAACACGAAATGCCAATTATACAAATGCATCAATTAAAATGTTTGTTTCCTAGTATTGTATATATGTACCAAGTTTGAACGTAAATGGACTTGTCATAGAGAAGATATAAGCTGAAAAGTGGTAATTCATCATTTGTATGCATCTGGTTACCATGGTAACCATGCATAATATAATGCTATGTAATGTATACCAATGTAATGTTCATATATCAAGCAACATGTACATATATAGTTTTGCATATTTTCAATCAAGACATTTTATCAAAAAGTGCATTACTGTGATTCAGTGTTGTTTTTACTGTGTTCAGTGTAGTGCTCCCTTAAGACTTCAAGAAAACTTTTGGAAAGTTTTAAGAAACGTGTAATTTCAGCAGAATTACAACAATGAACCATTTTTTAGGCTTTCATTTTCGACTAACTGTCTGTTTAACACATTTCTTTAATTGTGATTTCACTAATTACAAACTGCCATGAAAAATAACAGTAAAGTGGAGCACAGGCACCAAATAACTACTTCAGTTTACAGGTATAGATATTGAAATGTTAATCCAATTTTTGTTTTTGTTTGCAGTATGCATACGACAGCAACTCGATAAGTGACCTTTCGGTGAACTTCTCTGTTGTTTGGAATGGTCGCTTTGTTATTGACAATCCCACATTTATTAAAGGTGAGGAAAATAAGTAACACAATTTTACTGTTTTTGTAAACTGCTTATTGATGACAATTTAACAGGTAAAAAATATATTGTGCACCTAATTGATCTCTCCATCTGGTGTATGATCTCTTCGTCTCACAAGTGTGATATAGTGAGTTATTTTTTTAATATCGCTTTTTATTCTTGCATTTGTTTGAAAACATCTTGCTCTGACTGAATTGAAAGCGTTTCATGTCGATAATTGCATTTTGGTTCTTTCCTTTCAGTGTTTGATCCAAAGTATTCTTAGTTTCAGTTTGTTATGCACATTTGGTAATTTGTCAAAAGAGAATTTAAATAAATTAGAAAGATCCAGGAATTTTTCCCAGCGTGTTATGGACAAACCTTCCCTCAATTTGTACCTTGGATGAGAAACATGATATATTGAACATTCACAAGATAATGCAAACCCCAGCATACCCACTTCATAAATAGCTGTACACCGTTCCTTTCCTATTCCATCTCCGGGCATTGCATGACGTCATCTCCTGGCGATGAAAGGGAGTACTCAGTTTTCACTCCATTTGTTTATTTATTTTCTTGATTATTATCTACTAATTAATTGAAAGGGAATCTTAATGAATAAACAATTAATTGATTAATTACTTAATTATTATCGATTAATTAAGTACTTTTTTTTCTCATCTGGGCAATATCTCAGGCACCTTTTGAGATACAAAGCTGATATTTGGACACGACAATGACCAAGTGATTTGGCTACAAAATGTATTTTTGATTTATTGATAAATCAATTAATCGATAAATTATTTAATTTTTGGATTAATCACTTAATTAATTTTCAAAACGTTGCAGATTCGGAAGAATCAGTGGTGATTTAGTTATGCCATTAGCCAATTAATTAATTAATT
This sequence comes from Myxine glutinosa, assembly GCF_964187855.1. Lineage (NCBI taxonomy): Eukaryota > Metazoa > Chordata > Myxini > Myxiniformes > Myxinidae > Myxine > Myxine glutinosa. The sequence goes on along the minus strand of NC_136264.1, from coordinate 201,066,483 downwards.
AATTATTTTAGGATTGTTATTTATTTATTTTAATTACACAATTAGTTAATCAATTATTGTACACCGCTCCCTCCCAATTTCATCTCCATGTGCTGCACTGCGGCATCGCCAGATACCCTGCCACCACCTGGAAATGTCGCGTGCTAGAGGATGTTATTTATTTATTTGGCATGGGGGCGGTGTACTTTGAATGTATTTGTACTTGTTTTAGTTTTAATTATTCAGGCATCCCGACACCTTTGTGTTCCACTTACTTTATGCTGTCGTTTTAGACAATCATTTGTATTAAATGCAATTCACTTGTTCACTGTTAATCTGAAAAGGGTTTGATGCAACGTAAACACTCCCTTTCGGTCGTCATCATTCCCAAGGTTTGATTTTCAATTGCCGGTGGATGTAAAATTTCCAAGGTTTTTCACATGGCCAACACATGAATAAAGTAGATGAATGAAATGACTTTGTAATCATATACAGCGCAATTACAGTCTCACCACAATACAAGAGGAATAGTCACCAATGAAGGTGGAATAATACCAACTATTAAACACCATTGTGGAAATAGCCTTATTTGGAGCACTTTTTACCTGAGACATGTCGTAGGTCTACAAGGGCTTCACATTGCTGTTGTTGGGGTTCTTGTGGGGTCAATTTCTGAAATGTGCACCCATTGGTCAGACACCTGCCAGACCACACCCACATCTGTCACTTGATTCCACCCACCATAATACCGAGATGAAATGACATGGACACCATCTTGGTTTTCTGGTCTGCCTATCACATTAGGCCTGTAGGCCTCTGCTGATTATACACTGCCAGGCTTTGTTGCGTCAGATTTCCATTGGCTTTGTTTGGGTCGAGTATTGAATTTTTAGTAATGTTTAATTAAGCCCGTACGCACCTCCCCAACAAATAGCGATACATACTTTTTGAACGGCCCCATATGCGCATTAAATGCGTGTTTCTCAATCAGCCCAGAACTGGATTTTTAAAAAAACGATTCAATCGTCCTTCATGGAAAATTGATGCAATACGTACAGGTTTTTGTTGCTGAATAAAAGGTTTATTACCACAGAGATAGCGGGAAGGCGGAAGAGAGAGACGGTACGACGAAACTGAGGTAACAGATATAAAAGAAATCCCTAGTTCGGAAGCACAATGAATCTTATCTATCTAACCTTATTCATTCACATGGGAACATGGGACAGACACGGCTCCATGTAATCTTATACATTCACATGGAAACACGGGACAGACACGGCTCTATCTAATCTTATTCATTCACATGGGAACACGGCACAGACATGACTCCATCTAATCTTATTCATTCACATGGAAACACGGGACAGACATGACTCTATCTAATCTTATTCATTCACATGGGAACACGGAACAGACACGGCTCTATCTAATCTTATTTATTCACATGGGAACACGCAACAGACATGCCTCTATCTAATCTTATTCATTCACATGGAAACACGGGACAGACATGACTCTATCTAAACTTATTCATTCACATGGGAACACGGAACAGACATGGCTCTATCTAATCTTATTCATTCACATGGGAACACCGAACAGACATGACTCTATCTAATCTTATTCATTCACATGGGAACACGGAACAGACATGGCTCTATCTAATCTTATTTATTCACATGGGAACACACAACAGACATGCCTCTATCTAATCTTATTCATTCACATGGGAACACAGGACAGCCATGGCTCTATCTAATCTTATTCATTCACATTGGAACACAGGACAGACATGACTCTATCTAATCTTATTCATTCACATGGGAACACAGGACAGACAGGACTCTATCTAATCTTATTCATTCACATGGGAACACAGGACAGCCATGGCTCTATCTAATCTTATTCATTCACATTGGAACACAGGACAGCCATGGCTCTATCTAATCTTATTCATTCACATGGGAACACAGGACAGACACGGCTCTATCTAATCTTATTCATTCACATAGAAACACGGGACAGACATGACTCTATCTAATCTTATTCATTCACATGGAAACACGGGACAGACACGGCTCTATCTAATCTTATTCATTCACATGGGAACACGGAACAGACACGGCTCTATCTAATCTTATTCATTCATATGGAAACACGGGACAGACATGACTCTGTCTAATCGTATTCATTCACATGGAAACACGGGACAGCCATGACTCTATCTAATCTTATTCATTCACATGGGAACACGGAACAGACACGGCTCTATCTAATCTTATTTATTCACATGGGAACACGCAACAGACATGCCTCTATCTAATCTTATTCATTCACATGGGAACACAGGACAGCCATGGCTCTATCTAATCTTATTCATTCACATTGGAACACAGGACAGACATGACTCTATCTAATCTTATTCATTCACATGGGAACACAGGACAGACTTGACTCTATCTAATCTTATTCATTCACATGGGAACACAGGACAGCCATGGCTCTATCTAATGTTATTCATTCACATTGGAACACAGGACAGCCATGGCTCTATCTAATCTTATTCATTCACATGGGAACACAGGACAGACACGGCTCTATCTAATCTTATTCATTCACATTGGAACACAGGACAGCCATGGCTCTATATAATCTTATTCATTCACATTGGAACACAGGACAGACACGGCTCTATCTAATCTTATTCATTCACATGGGAACACAGGACAGACACGGCTCTATCTAATCTTATTCATTCACATGGGAACACCGAACAGACAGGACTCTATCTAATCTTATTCATTCACATGGGAACACGGAACAGACATGGCTCTATCTAATCTTATTTATTCACATGGGAACACGCAACAGACATGCCTCTATCTAATCTTATTCATTCACATGGGAACACAGGACAGCCATGGCTCTATCTAATCTTATTCATTCACATTGGAACACAGGACAGACATGACTCTATCTAATCTTATTCATTCACATGGGAACACAGGACAGACATGACTCTATCTAATCTTATTCATTCACATGGGAACACAGGACAGCCATGGCTCTATCTAATCTTATTCATTCACATTGGAACACAGGACAGCCATGGCTCTATCTAATCGTATTCATTCACATGGGAACACAGGACAGACACGGCCCTATCTAATCTTATTCATTCACATAGAAACACGGGACAGACATGACTCTATCTAATCTTATTCATTCACATGGAAACACGGGACAGACACGGCTCTATCTAATCTTATTCATTCACATGGGAACACGGAACAGACACGGCTCTATCTAATCTTATTCATTCATATGGAAACACGGGACAGACATGACTCTATCTAATCTTATTCATTCACATGGGAACACGGAACAGACACGGCTCTATCTAATCTTATTTATTCACATGGGAACACGCAACAGACATGCCTCTATCTAATCTTATTCATTCACATGGAAACACGGGACAGACATGACTCTATCTAATCTTATTCATTCACATGGGAACACAGAACAGACATGGCTCTATCTAATCTTATTCATTCACATGGGAACACCGAACAGACATGACTCTATCTAATCTTATTCATTCACATGGGAACACGGAACAGACATGGCTCTATCTAATCTTATTTATTCACATGGGAACACGCAACAGACATGCCTCTATCTAATCTTATTCATTCACATGGGAACACAGGACAGCCATGGCTCTATCTAATCTTATTCATTCACATTGGAACACAGGACAGACATGGCTCTATCTAATCTTATTCATTCACATGGGAACACAGGACAGACTTGACTCTATCTAATCTTATTCATTCACATGGGAACACAGGACAGCCATGGCTCTATCTAATCTTATTCATTCACATTGGAACACAGGACAGCCATGGCTCTATCTAATCTTATTCATTCACATGGGAACACAGGACAGACATGACTCTATCTAATCTTATTCATTCACATGGGAACACAGGACAGACAGGACTCTATCTAATCTTATTCATTCACATGGGAACACAGGACAGCCATGGCTCTATCTAATCTTATTCATTCACATTGGAACACAGGACAGCCATGGCTCTATCTAATCTTATTCATTCACATGGGAACACAGGACAGACACGGCTCTATCTAATCTTATTCATTCACATAGAAACACGGGACAGACATGACTCTATCTAATCTTATTCATTCACATGGAAACCCGGGACAGACACGGCTCTATCTAATCTTATTCATTCACATGGGAACACTGAACAGACACGGCTCTATCTAATCTTATTCATTCATATGGAAACACGGGACAGACATGACTCTGTCTAATCGTATTCATTCACATGGAAACACGGGACAGCCATGACTCTATCTAATCTTATTCATTCACATGGGAACACGGAACAGACACGGCTCTATCTAATCTTATTTATTCACATGGGAACACGCAACAGACATGCCTCTATCTAATCTTATTCATTCACATGGGAACACAGGACAGCCATGGCTCTATCTAATCTTATTCATTCACATTGGAACACAGGACAGACATGACTCTATCTAATCTTATTCATTCACATGGGAACACAGGACAGACTTGACTCTATCTAATCTTATTCATTCACATGGGAACACAGGACAGCCATGGCTCTATCTAATGTTATTCATTCACATTGGAACACAGGACAGCCATGGCTCTATCTAATCTTATTCATTCACATGGGAACACAGGACAGACACGGCTCTATCTAATCTTATTCATTCACATGGGAACACAGGACAGACACGGCTCTATCTAATCTTATTCATTCACATGGGAACACCGAACAGACATGACTCTATCTAATCTTATTCATTCACATGGGAACACGGAACAGACATGGCTCTATCTAATCTTATTTATTCACATGGGAACACGCAACAGACATGCCTCTATCTAATCTTATTCATTCACATGGGAACACAGGACAGCCATGGCTCTATCTAATCTTATTCATTCACATTGGAACACAGGACAGACATGACTCTATCTAATCTTATTCATTCACATGGGAACACAGGACAGACATGACTCTATCTAATCTTATTCATTCACATGGGAACACAGGACAGCCATGGCTCTATCTAATCTTATTCATTCACATTGGAACACAGGACAGCCATGGCTCTATCTAATCTTATTCATTCACATGGGAACACAGGACAGACACGGCTCTATCTAATCTTATTCATTCACATAGAAACACGGGACAGACATGACTCTATCTAATCTTATTCATTCACATGGAAACACGGGACAGACACGGCTCTATCTAATCTTATTCATTCACATGGGAACACGGAACAGACACGGCTCTATCTAATCTTATTCATTCATATGGAAACACGGGACAGACATGACTCTATCTAATCTTATTCATTCACATGGGAACACGGAACAGACACGGCTCTATCTAATCTTATTTATTCACATGGGAACACGCAACAGACATGCCTCTATCTAATCTTATTCATTCACATGGAAACACGGGACAGACATGACTCTATCTAATCTTATTCATTCACATGGGAACACAGAACAGACATGGCTCTATCTAATCTTATTCATTCACATGGGAACACCGAACAGACATGACTCTATCTAATCTTATTCATTCACATGGGAACACGGAACAGACATGGCTCTATCTAATCTTATTTATTCACATGGGAACACGCAACAGACATGCCTCTATCTAATCTTATTCATTCACATGGGAACACAGGACAGCCATGGCTCTATCTAATCTTATTCATTCACATTGGAACACAGGACAGACATGGCTCTATCTAATCTTATTCATTCACATGGGAACACAGGACAGACTTGACTCTATCTAATCTTATTCATTCACATGGGAACACAGGACAGCCATGGCTCTATCTAATCTTATTCATTCACATTGGAACACAGGACAGCCATGGCTCTATCTAATCTTATTCATTCACATGGGAACACAGGACAGACACGGCTCTATCTAATCTTATTCATTCACATTGGAACACAGGACAGCCATGGCTCTATCTAATCTTATTCATTCACATGGGAACACAGGACAGCCATGGCTCTATCTAATCTTATTCATTCACATTGGAACACAGGACAGCCATGGCTCTATCGAATCTTATTCATTCACATTGGAACACAGGACAGACATGACTCTATCTAATCTTATTCATTCACATGGGAACACAGGACAGACTTGACTCTATCTAATCTTATTCATTCACATGGGAACACAGGACAGCCATGGCTCTATCTAATCTTATTCATTCACATTGGAACACAGGACAGCCATGGCTCTATCTAATCTTATTCATTCACATGGGAACACAGGACAGACACGGCTCTATCTAATCTTATTCATTCACATTGGAACACAGGACAGCCATGGCTCTATCTAATCTTATTCATTCACATTGGAACACAGGACAGACACGGCTCTATCTAATCTTATTCATTCACATGGGAACACAGGACAGACACGGCTCTATCTAATCTTATTCATTCACATGGAAACACGGGACAGACACGGCTCTATCTAATCTTATTCATTCACATGGGAACACGGAACAGACACGGCTCTATCTAATCTTATTCATTCATATGGAAACACGGGACAGACATGACTCTGTCTAATCGTATTCATTCACATGGAAACACGGGACAGCCATGACTCTATCTAATCTTATTCATTCACATGGGAACACGGAACACACGGCTCTATCTAATCTTATTCATTCATATGGAAACACGGGACAGACATGACTCTGTCTAATCGTATTCATTCACATGGAAACAAGGGACAGACATGACTCTATCTAATCTTATTCATTCACATGGGAACACGGAACAGACACGGCTCTATCTAATCTTATTTATTCACATGGGAACACGCAACAGACATGCCTCTATCTAAACTTATTCATTCACATGGAAACACGGGACAGACATGACTCTATCTAATCTTATTCATTCACATGGGAACACGGTACAGACATGGCTCTATCTAATCTTATTCATTCACATGGAAACACGGGACAGACACGGCTCTATCTAATCTTATTCATTCACATGGGAACACGGCACAGACATGACTCCATCTAATCTTATTCATTCACATGGAAACACGGGACAGACATGACTCTATCTAATCTTATTCATTCACATGGAAACACGGGACAGACATGACTCTATCTAATCTTATTCATTCACATGGGAACACGGGACAGACACGGCTCTATCTAATCTTATTCATTCACATGGAAACACGGGACAGACACGGCTCTATCTAATCTTATTCATTCACATGGAAACACGGGACAGACACGGCTCTATGTAATCTTATACATTCACATGGAAACACGGGACAGACACGGCTCTATCTAATCTTATTCATTCACATGGGAACACGGGACAGACATGACTCCATCTAATCTTATTCATTCACATGGAAACACGGGACAGACACGGCTCTATCTAATCTTATTCATTCACATGGGAACATGGAACAGACACGGCTCTATCTAATCTTATTCATTCATATGGAAACACGGGACAGACATGACTCTGTCTAATCGTATTCATTCACATAGAAACACGGGACAGCCATGACTCTATCTAATCTTATTCATTCACATGGGAACACGGAACAGACACGGCTCTATCTAATCTTATTCATTCATATGGAAACACGGGACAGACATGACTCTGTCTAATCGTATTCATTCACATGGAAACACGGGACAGACATGACTCTATCTAATCTTATTCATTCACATGGGAACACGGAACAGACACGGCTCTATCTAATCTTATTTATTCACATGGGAACACGCAACAGACATGCCTCTATCTAATCTTATTCATTCACATGGAAACACGGGACAGACATGACTCTATCTAAACTTATTCATTCACATGGGAACACGGAACAGACATGGCTCTATCTAATCTTATTCATTCACATGGGAACACCGAACAGACATGACTCTATCTAATCTTATTCATTCACATGGGAACACGGAACAGACATGGCTCTATCTAATCTTATTTATTCACATGGGAACACGCAACAGACATGCCTCTATCTAATCTTATTCATTCACATGGGAACACAGGACAGCCATGGCTCTATCTAATCTTATTCATTCACATTGGAACACAGGACAGACATGACTCTATCTAATCTTATTCATTCACATGGGAACACAGGACAGACAGGACTCTATCTAATCTTATTCATTCACATGGGAACACAGGACAGCCATGGCTCTATCTAATCTTATTCATTCACATTGGAACACAGGACAGCCATGGCTCTATCTAATCTTATTCATTCACATGGGAACACAGGACAGACACGGCTCTATCTAATCTTATTCATTCACATAGAAACACGGGACAGACATGACTCTATCTAATCTTATTCATTCACATGGAAACACGGGACAGACACGGCTCTATCTAATCTTATTCATTCACATGGGAACACGGAACAGACACGGCTCTATCTAATCTTATTCATTCATATGGAAACACGGGACAGACATGACTCTGTCTAATCGTATTCATTCACATGGAAACACGGGACAGCCATGACTCTATCTAATCTTATTCATTCACATGGGAACACGGAACAGACACGGCTCTATCTAATCTTATTTATTCACATGGGAACACGCAACAGACATGCCTCTATCTAATCTTATTCATTCACATGGGAACACAGGACAGCCATGGCTCTATCTAATCTTATTCATTCACATTGGAACACAGGACAGACATGACTCTATCTAATCTTATTCATTCACATGGGAACACAGGACAGACTTGACTCTATCTAATCTTATTCATTCACATGGGAACACAGGACAGCCATGGCTCTATCTAATGTTATTCATTCACATTGGAACACAGGACAGCCATGGCTCTATCTAATCTTATTCATTCACATGGGAACACAGGACAGACACGGCTCTATCTAATCTTATTCATTCACATTGGAACACAGGACAGCCATGGCTCTATATAATCTTATTCATTCACATTGGAACACAGGACAGACACGGCTCTATCTAATCTTATTCATTCACATGGGAACACAGGACAGACACGGCTCTATCTAATCTTATTCATTCACATGGGAACACCGAACAGACATGACTCTATCTAATCTTATTCATTCACATGGGAACACGGAACAGACATGGCTCTATCTAATCTTATTTATTCACATGGGAACACGCAACAGACATGCCTCTATCTAATCTTATTCATTCACATGGGAACACAGGACAGCCATGGCTCTATCTAATCTTATTCATTCACATTGGAACACAGGACAGACATGACTCTATCTAATCTTATTCATTCACATGGGAACACAGGACAGACATGACTCTATCTAATCTTATTCATTCACATGGGAACACAGGACAGCCATGGCTCTATCTAATCTTATTCATTCACATTGGAACACAGGACAGCCATGGCTCTATCTAATCTTATTCATTCACATGGGAACACAGGACAGACACGGCTCTATCTAATCTTATTCATTCACATAGAAACACGGGACAGACATGACTCTATCTAATCTTATTCATTCACATGGAAACACGGGACAGACACGGCTCTATCTAATCTTATTCATTCACATGGGAACACGGAACAGACACGGCTCTATCTAATCTTATTCATTCATATGGAAACACGGGACAGACATGACTCTGTCTAATCGTATTCATTCACATGGAAACACGGGACAGCCATGACTCTATCTAATCTTATTCATTCACATGGGAACACGGAACAGACACGGCTCTATCTAATCTTATTCATTCATATGGAAACACGGGACAGACATGACTCTGTCCAATCGTATTCATTCACATGGAAACACGGGACAGACATGACTCTATCTAATCTTATTCATTCACATGGGAACACGGAACAGACACGGCTCTATCTAAACTTATTTATTCACATGGGAACACGCAACAGACATGCCTCTATCTAATCTTATTCATTCACATGGAAACACGGGACAGACATGACTCTATCTAATCTTATTCATTCACATGGGAACACGGAACAGACATGGCTCTATCTAATCTTATTCATTCACATGGGAACACCGAACAGACATGACTCTATCTAATCTTATTCATTCACATGGGAACACGGAACAGACATGGCTCTATCTAATCTTATTTATTCACATGGGAACACGCAACAGACATGCCTCTATCTAATCTTATTCATTCACATGGGAACACAGGACAGCCATGGCTCTATCTAATCTTATTCATTCACATTGGAACACAGGACAGACATGGCTCTATCTACTCTTATTCATTCACATGGGAACACAGGACAGACTTGACTCTATCTAATCTTATTCATTCACATGGGAACACGGGACAGACACGGCTCTATCTAATCTTATTCATTCATATGGAAACACGGGACAGACATGACTCTGTCTAATCGTATTCATTCACATGGAAACACGGGACAGCCATGACTCTATCTAATCTTATTCATTCACATGGGAACACGGAACAGACACGGCTCTATCTAATCTTATTCATTCATATGGAAACACGGGACAGACATGACTCTGTCTAATCGTATTCATTCACATGGAAACACGGGACAGACATGACTCTATCTAATCTTATTCATTCACATGGGAACACGGAACAGACACGGCTCTATCTAATCTTATTTATTCACATGGGAACACGCAACAGACATGCCTCTATCTAATCTTATTCATTCACATGGAAACACGGGACAGACATGACTCTATCTAATCTTATTCATTCACATGGGAACACGGAACAGACATGGCTCTATCTAATCTTATTCATTCACATGGGAACACCGAACAGACATGACTCTATCTAATCTTATTCATTCACATGGGAACACGGAACAGACATGGCTCTATCTAATCTTATTTATTCACATGGGAACACGCAACAGACATGCCTCTATCTAATCTTATTCATTCACATGGGAACACAGGACAGCCATGGCTCTATCTAATCTTATTCATTCACATTGGAACACAGGACAGACATGGCTCTATCTAATCTTATTCATTCACATTGGAACACAGAACAGACACGGCTCTATCTAATCTTATTCATTCACATGGGAACACAGGACAGACATGGCTCTATCTAATCTTATTCATTCACATTGGAACACAGGACAGACATGACTCTATCTAATCTTATTCATTCACATGGGAACACAGGACAGACATGGCTCTATCTAATCTTATTCATTCACATTGGAACACAGGACAGACATGACTCTATCTAATCTTATTCATTCACATGGGAACACAGGACAGACATGACTCTATCTAATCTTATTCATTCACATGGGAACACGGAACAGACATGGCTCTATCTAATCTTATTTATTCACATGGGAACACGCAACAGACATGCCTCTATCTAATCTTATTCATTCACATGGGAACACAGGACAGCCATGGCTCTATCTAATCTTATTCATTCACATTGGAACACAGGACAGACATGACTCTATCTAATCTTATTCATTCACATGGGAACACAGGACAGACAGGACTCTATCTAATCTTATTCATTCACATGGGAACACAGGACAGCCATGGCTCTATCTAATCTTATTCATTCACATTGGAACACAGGACAGCCATGGCTCTATCTAATCTTATTCATTCACATGGGAACACAGGACAGACACGGCTCTATCTAATCTTATTCATTCACATAGAAACACGGGACAGACATGACTCTATCTAATCTTATTCATTCACATGGAAACACGGGACAGACACGGCTCTATCTAATCTTATTCATTCACATGGGAACACGGAACAGACACGGCTCTATCTAATCTTATTCATTCATATGGAAACACGGGACAGACATGACTCTGTCTAATCGTATTCATTCACATGGAAACACGGGACAGCCATGACTCTATCTAATCTTATTCATTCACATGGGAACACAGAACAGACATGGCTCTATCTAATCTTATTCATTCACATGGGAACACCGAACAGACATGACTCTATCTAATCTTATTCATTCACATGGGAACACGGAACAGACATGGCTCTATCTAATCTTATTTATTCACATGGGAACACGCAACAGACATGCCTCTATCTAATCTTATTCATTCACATGGGAACACAGGACAGCCATGGCTCTATCTAATCTTATTCATTCACATTGGAACACAGGACAGACATGGCTCTATCTAATCTTATTCATTCACATGGGAACACAGGACAGACTTGACTCTATCTAATCTTATTCATTCACATGGGAACACAGGACAGCCATGGCTCTATCTAATCTTATTCATTCACATTGGAACACAGGACAGCCATGGCTCTATCTAATCTTATTCATTCACATGGGAACACAGGACAGACACGGCTCTATCTAATCTTATTCATTCACATTGGAACACAGGACAGCCATGGCTCTATCTAATCTTATTCATTCACATGGGAACACAGGACAGCCATGGCTCTATCTAATCTTATTCATTCACATTGGAACACAGGACAGCCATGGCTCTATCGAATCTTATTCATTCACATTGGAACACAGGACAGACATGACTCTATCTAATCTTATTCATTCACATGGGAACACAGGACAGACTTGACTCTATCTAATCTTATTCATTCACATGGGAACACAGGACAGCCATGGCTCTATCTAATCTTATTCATTCACATTGGAACACAGGACAGCCATGGCTCTATCTAATCTTATTCATTCACATGGGAACACAGGACAGACACGGCTCTATCTAATCTTATTCATTCACATTGGAACACAGGACAGCCATGGCTCTATCTAATCTTATTCATTCACATTGGAACACAGGACAGACACGGCTCTATCTAATCTTATTCATTCACATGGGAACACAGGACAGACACGGCTCTATCTAATCTTATTCATTCACATGGAAACACGGGACAGACACGGCTCTATCTAATCTTATTCATTCACATGGGAACACGGAACAGACACGGCTCTATCTAATCTTATTCATTCATATGGAAACACGGGACAGACATGACTCTGTCTAATCGTATTCATTCACATGGAAACACGGGACAGCCATGACTCTATCTAATCTTATTCATTCACATGGGAACACGGAACACACGGCTCTATCTAATCTTATTCATTCATATGGAAACACGGGACAGACATGACTCTGTCTAATCGTATTCATTCACATGGAAACAAGGGACAGACATGACTCTATCTAATCTTATTCATTCACATGGGAACACGGAACAGACACGGCTCTATCTAATCTTATTTATTCACATGGGAACACGCAACAGACATGCCTCTATCTAAACTTATTCATTCACATGGAAACACGGGACAGACATGACTCTATCTAATCTTATTCATTCACATGGGAACACGGTACAGACATGGCTCTATCTAATCTTATTCATTCACATGGAAACACGGGACAGACACGGCTCTATCTAATCTTATTCATTCACATGGGAACACGGCACAGACATGACTCCATCTAATCTTATTCATTCACATGGAAACACGGGACAGACATGACTCTATCTAATCTTATTCATTCACATGGAAACACGGGACAGACATGACTCTATCTAATCTTATTCATTCACATGGGAACACGGGACAGACACGGCTCTATCTAATCTTATTCATTCACATGGAAACACGGGACAGACACGGCTCTATCTAATCTTATTCATTCACATGGAAACACGGGACAGACACGGCTCTATGTAATCTTATACATTCACATGGAAACACGGGACAGACACGGCTCTATCTAATCTTATTCATTCACATGGGAACACGGGACAGACATGACTCCATCTAATCTTATTCATTCACATGGAAACACGGGACAGACACGGCTCTATCTAATCTTATTCATTCACATGGGAACATGGAACAGACACGGCTCTATCTAATCTTATTCATTCATATGGAAACACGGGACAGACATGACTCTGTCTAATCGTATTCATTCACATAGAAACACGGGACAGCCATGACTCTATCTAATCTTATTCATTCACATGGGAACACGGAACAGACACGGCTCTATCTAATCTTATTCATTCATATGGAAACACGGGACAGACATGACTCTGTCTAATCGTATTCATTCACATGGAAACACGGGACAGACATGACTCTATCTAATCTTATTCATTCACATGGGAACACGGAACAGACACGGCTCTATCTAATCTTATTTATTCACATGGGAACACGCAACAGACATGCCTCTATCTAATCTTATTCATTCACATGGAAACACGGGACAGACATGACTCTATCTAAACTTATTCATTCACATGGGAACACGGAACAGACATGGCTCTATCTAATCTTATTCATTCACATGGGAACACCGAACAGACATGACTCTATCTAATCTTATTCATTCACATGGGAACACGGAACAGACATGGCTCTATCTAATCTTATTTATTCACATGGGAACACGCAACAGACATGCCTCTATCTAATCTTATTCATTCACATGGGAACACAGGACAGCCATGGCTCTATCTAATCTTATTCATTCACATTGGAACACAGGACAGACATGACTCTATCTAATCTTATTCATTCACATGGGAACACAGGACAGACAGGACTCTATCTAATCTTATTCATTCACATGGGAACACAGGACAGCCATGGCTCTATCTAATCTTATTCATTCACATTGGAACACAGGACAGCCATGGCTCTATCTAATCTTATTCATTCACATGGGAACACAGGACAGACACGGCTCTATCTAATCTTATTCATTCACATAGAAACACGGGACAGACATGACTCTATCTAATCTTATTCATTCACATGGAAACACGGGACAGACACGGCTCTATCTAATCTTATTCATTCACATGGGAACACGGAACAGACACGGCTCTATCTAATCTTATTCATTCATATGGAAACACGGGACAGACATGACTCTGTCTAATCGTATTCATTCACATGGAAACACGGGACAGCCATGACTCTATCTAATCTTATTCATTCACATGGGAACACGGAACAGACACGGCTCTATCTAATCTTATTTATTCACATGGGAACACGCAACAGACATGCCTCTATCTAATCTTATTCATTCACATGGGAACACAGGACAGCCATGGCTCTATCTAATCTTATTCATTCACATTGGAACACAGGACAGACATGACTCTATCTAATCTTATTCATTCACATGGGAACACAGGACAGACTTGACTCTATCTAATCTTATTCATTCACATGGGAACACAGGACAGCCATGGCTCTATCTAATGTTATTCATTCACATTGGAACACAGGACAGCCATGGCTCTATCTAATCTTATTCATTCACATGGGAACACAGGACAGACACGGCTCTATCTAATCTTATTCATTCACATTGGAACACAGGACAGCCATGGCTCTATATAATCTTATTCATTCACATTGGAACACAGGACAGACACGGCTCTATCTAATCTTATTCATTCACATGGGAACACAGGACAGACACGGCTCTATCTAATCTTATTCATTCACATGGGAACACCGAACAGACATGACTCTATCTAATCTTATTCATTCACATGGGAACACGGAACAGACATGGCTCTATCTAATCTTATTTATTCACATGGGAACACGCAACAGACATGCCTCTATCTAATCTTATTCATTCACATGGGAACACAGGACAGCCATGGCTCTATCTAATCTTATTCATTCACATTGGAACACAGGACAGACATGACTCTATCTAATCTTATTCATTCACATGGGAACACAGGACAGACATGACTCTATCTAATCTTATTCATTCACATGGGAACACAGGACAGCCATGGCTCTATCTAATCTTATTCATTCACATTGGAACACAGGACAGCCATGGCTCTATCTAATCTTATTCATTCACATGGGAACACAGGACAGACACGGCTCTATCTAATCTTATTCATTCACATAGAAACACGGGACAGACATGACTCTATCTAATCTTATTCATTCACATGGAAACACGGGACAGACACGGCTCTATCTAATCTTATTCATTCACATGGGAACACGGAACAGACACGGCTCTATCTAATCTTATTTATTCATATGGAAACACGGGACAGACATGACTCTGTCTAATCGTATTCATTCACATGGAAACACGGGACAGCCATGACTCTATCTAATCTTATTCATTCACATGGGAACACGGAACAGACACGGCTCTATCTAATCTTATTCATTCATATGGAAACACGGGACAGACATGACTCTGTCCAATCGTATTCATTCACATGGAAACACGGGACAGACATGACTCTATCTAATCTTATTCATTCACATGGGAACACGGAACAGACACGGCTCTATCTAAACTTATTTATTCACATGGGAACACGCAACAGACATGCCTCTATCTAATCTTATTCATTCACATGGAAACACGGGACAGACATGACTCTATCTAATCTTATTCATTCACATGGGAACACGGAACAGACATGGCTCTATCTAATCTTATTCATTCACATGGGAACACCGAACAGACATGACTCTATCTAATCTTATTCATTCACATGGGAACACGGAACAGACATGGCTCTATCTAATCTTATTTATTCACATGGGAACACGCAACAGACATGCCTCTATCTAATCTTATTCATTCACATGGGAACACAGGACAGCCATGGCTCTATCTAATCTTATTCATTCACATTGGAACACAGGACAGACATGGCTCTATCTACTCTTATTCATTCACATGGGAACACAGGACAGACTTGACTCTATCTAATCTTATTCATTCACATGGGAACACGGGACAGACACGGCTCTATCTAATCTTATTCATTCATATGGAAACACGGGACAGACATGACTCTGTCTAATCGTATTCATTCACATGGAAACACGGGACAGCCATGACTCTATCTAATCTTATTCATTCACATGGGAACACGGAACAGACACGGCTCTATCTAATCTTATTCATTCATATGGAAACACGGGACAGACATGACTCTGTCTAATCGTATTCATTCACATGGAAACACGGGACAGACATGACTCTATCTAATCTTATTCATTCACATGGGAACACGGAACAGACACGGCTCTATCTAATCTTATTTATTCACATGGGAACACGCAACAGACATGCCTCTATCTAATCTTATTCATTCACATGGAAACACGGGACAGACATGACTCTATCTAATCTTATTCATTCACATGGGAACACGGAACAGACATGGCTCTATCTAATCTTATTCATTCACATGGGAACACCGAACAGACATGACTCTATCTAATCTTATTCATTCACATGGGAACACGGAACAGACATGGCTCTATCTAATCTTATTTATTCACATGGGAACACGCAACAGACATGCCTCTATCTAATCTTATTCATTCACATGGGAACACAGGACAGCCATGGCTCTATCTAATCTTATTCATTCACATTGGAACACAGGACAGACATGGCTCTATCTAATCTTATTCATTCACATTGGAACACAGAACAGACACGGCTCTATCTAATCTTATTCATTCACATGGGAACACAGGACAGACATGGCTCTATCTAATCTTATTCATTCACATTGGAACACAGGACAGACATGACTCTATCTAATCTTATTCATTCACATGGGAACACAGGACAGACATGACTCTATCTAATCTTATTCATTCACATGGGAACACAGGACAGCCATGGCTCTATCTAATCTTATTCATTCACATGGGAACACAGGACAGACACGGCTCTATCTAATCTTATTCATTCACATTGGAACACAGGACAGCCATGGCTCTATCTAATCTTATTCATTCACATGGGAACACAGGACAGACATGACTCTATCTAATCTTATTCATTCACATGGGAACACAGGACAGCCATGGCTCTATCTAATCTTATTCATTCACATGGGAACACAGGACAGACATGACTCTATCTAATCTTATTCATTCACATGGGAACACAGGACAGACATGGCTCTATCTAATCTTATTCATTCACATTGGAACACAGGACAGACATGACTCTATCTAATCTTATTTATTCACATGGGAACACAGGACAGACATGACTCTATCTAATCTTATTCATTCACATTGGAACACAGGACAGACACGGCTCTATCTAATCTTATTAATTCACATGGGAACACAGGACAGCCATGGCTCTATCTAATCTTATTCATTCACATGGGAACACAGGACAGACATGACTCTATCTAATCTTATTCATTCACATGGGAACACAGGACAGCCATGGCTCTATCTAATCTTATTCATTCACATGGGAACACAGGACAGACATGACTCTATCTAATCTTATTCATTCACATGGGAACACAGGACAGCCATGGCTCTATCTAATCTTATTCATTCACATGGGAACACAGGACAGACATGACTCTATCTAATCTTATTCATTCACATGGGAACACAGGACAGACATGGCTCTATCTAATCTTATTCATTCACATGGGAACACAGGACAGACATGACTATCTAATCTTATTCATTCACATGGGAACACAGGACAGACATGGCTCTATCTAATCTTATTCATTCACATTGGAACACAGGACAGACATGACTCTATCTAATCTTATTCATTCACATTGGAACACAGGACAGACACGGCTCTATCTAATCTTATTCATTCACATTGGAACACGGGACAGACATGACTCTATCTAATCTTATTCATTCACATTGGAACACAGGACAGACACGGCTCTATCTAATCTTATTCATTCACATTGGAACACGGGACAGACATGACTCTATCTAATCTTATTCATTCACATGGGAACATGGGACAGACATGGCTCTATCTAATCTTATTCATTCACATTGGAACACAGGACAGACATGGCTCGATGTTAATGAGACAGATGAGAGAATTTAAGCTGAGCCCTGACTTAATGGGTTTTTTTTCTTTGCCTGAAATAACACGAACCTGAAAGGGAGGAAACCCCGGGTGTGTTCAGTTACCAAGTTGCGAGTTAGCGCTTGCCAAGCCAGCCGTTCCTTATCATCGATTTTGAATGGAGTGCTTGTTGGAATGCTTAAGCCACTTGGCGAGCTCTCTACAATAATCGTGTTGACTGAACACACCTCAGTTGTTCGTGAGGTTCAACCCTGAATCTACTGCAATCTACTGCAATCTATATACCGCAGAGATGATAATAACATGACCTTCTATGTATATATATATATGTGGGGACGGAGGGCGGGGATAATGCGTTCGTTATTATTATTACCAAATTATACTAATATTATTATTGTTGTCAGTGTTGTTAGTATTAATTCATATACTGTATGCTTTGTTACGTTTTCATTGGTTTTGTTATTTATTTCGTAATGAAAATGCCATGGCATGGAAGAACCTATTAAATTGCTCAATGCACCTTAACAAGGCGGATGTTTAAAACATGGGAATTCCTCTGGATTATATGTAGTTAATTATCAAGTCAGGATATCATTATAATAGTTTTGGTGTATCACATTCCACATCAGGAAGCTCCAGTATTAATTAATAAATGCTTTGCTACAATGTTATCATTACCTCCGCCACCAAAGGTGGATGGAGGTTATGTTTTCACCCCTGTCTGTCTGTCGGTTTGTGTGTTTGTCCGTTTGTCCGTTTGTTTGTCAACAAGATATCTCAAAAAGTTGAAGTCGGATTCAGACGAAATTTGGCAGAGATGTAGCGTATGTGACATGGATGAAATGATTAGATGTTGGTGAAGATCCGGATCCGGCTACTATAATTTTTAAGTGATTCTTCACCATTGGGAGATCGGACCAAAAACGATACATAACTGGATATCTCAAAATGTTATGGACGGATTTGGACAAAACTTTGTGGACAGGTTGTGTGTGTGACGAGGAAGAATCGATTCGATTTTGGTGAAGATTCGGATCCGGATCCGGCTAGTAGAAGTTTTTAAAAGTGATTCTTCACCATTGGTAATCGGGCCAAAAACGATACAAAGCAGGATGTCTCAAGAAGTTGTGTACGGATGATTTTGATTAAATGTGATTCTGTATTGTGATTTTCTGGTCTACTCGGATACAAAACGTAAACTGTTCACCTGGCAGAGGTATGTTCTCGACTGAGTGCCGTTCTCGTTATTTTTGTTATTTATTTTGTACTTGGAATGCCATGCCATGACCTATTGGACTGCTCTATACACCTTAACATGGCACATATTTAGAAACATGGGAATTCTTCCAGACTCTTTATAGTTAATGAGCCTAATCAACTCAGGAGATCATAATGATCATTTCGGTGTATCACATTCCACATCAGAAAGCTCCAGTAGAACTCCACAAAAAATATGCCACACACACACACACACACACACACACACACACACACACACACACACACACACACACACACACACACACACACACACACACACACACACACACACACACCTCATCCATTTATAGTAGATTCCATACCCCTGGGACAATTGTCCAGAAATTTGCTCTTCACATTATTGTAACATGCGCTTTTTTTTCTTTTTTTTTTGTATACTGAATCGAGGCTCGTGAAAGAGCTGACAACCACGAGGGAAAGACAGCACAGGGGGACCACGAGGGAAAGACAGCACAGGGGGACCACGAGGGAAAGACAGCACAGGGGGACCACGAGGGAAAGACAGCACAGGGGGACCACGAGGGAAAGACAGCACAGGGGGACCGCGAGGAAAAGACAGCACAGGGGGACCACGAGGGAAAGACAGCACAGGGGGACCACGGGGGAAAGACAGTACAGGGGGACCGCGAGGGAAAGACAGCACAGGGGGACCATGAGGGAAAGACAGCACAGGGGGACCACGAGGGAAAGACAGTACAGGGGGACCGCGAGGGAAAGACAGCACAGGGGGACCATGAGGGAAAGACAGCACAGGGGGACCACGAGGGAAAGACAGCACAGGGGGACCACGAGGGAAAGACAGTACAGGGGGACCACGAGGGAAAGACGGCACAGGGGGACCACGAGGGAAAGACAGCACAGGGGGACCACGAGGGAAAGACAGCACAGGGGGACCACGAGGGAAAGACAGCGCAGGGGGACCACGAGGGAAAGGCAGCACAGGGGGACCACGAGGGAAAGACAGCACAGGGGGACCGCGAGGGAAAGACAGTACAGGGGGACCGTGAGGGAAAGACAGTACAGGGGGACCGTGAGGGAAAGACAGTACAGGGGGACCGCGAGGGAAAGACAGTACAGGGGGACCACGAGGGAAAGATCAACACGATAAATAATTGCAATTCTTAATAAAATCGATGTTAAAACAATAAATAATGGCACTCTGGCCAATCAGGAGGAGAGTGTCGGAGCTTGGCTTATGGGTTGGCACTTTCGCACCACGTTTGATGGTGAATGGTTTGTCAGGATTTTACCCAATTCCATTTAATTTCCCCCATTCTGTATGTGGAATGGAAAGTAATAGACAAAGTTCCCACAGTCTCCAAAGGACTACAATAAGTGTAAGTAGTTGGTGCACGATCCTATAAGGCCTCAAACAAGGAAATTAGACCATTTGGCCCATAATTGCCGTGTTGCACTCCCCGGTTAACTTTTGCTGCGGGTTTAAACATCAATCTTCTTGATGTTTTGCTGAAGTCGAAATAACCTGATCTTGATCAGGTGATCCAACTTGTATACTGTACTATACATGTTTTTTGCTGTGTTCCCTGCCTCCTTTCCAGTGCACCTTTATAAATGCGGCGCGACCCGAACCAGCTGTGGGAAATGCCTGAAAGCTGAGCCAAAGTTCCGCTGTGGTTGGTGTAATAAGGAAGACAAGTGCTCACTACAACAGCACTGCCCTAGTCCCATGGTCAACTGGATACAGTTTGGTCATCGCGGACAGCGCTGCATGCATCCACGCATTCACAAGGTACAGAACATGCTGAATGCTTTTGTGTCTTTGACAATTCACCTTATTTCTTTGTTATATCTTCAGATCTCCCAATGTCCCTGTTCCCCACTGTTGTACTTGTGTGCTCTGCTCTCTCTCCCCATCTTGTCTCCCACTCCTTATATTATATGTTTTATGTGTCCGTTTGTTTTTTTGTGATTAATGTTAGCTCTTCCACGAGCCTCGATCTTGTATACAAAAAAAAACAAAAAAAACTCAAATATTGACTCAATGCATTGTTCGGTCATAGCACTGTATACTCCCACAGGTAATCAACCATATTTATCCTCTTGCGCCTGTGTCCTCTTAATCTCTCATGATCTATCATTTATCTTAGTGCCTTGGTACATTTCCTCCTTCCATCATTCTCCCACTGATGCCATTTTGTTCTTCCGCCCCAATTTGCCCTCCCCTTTCAGCCAAAATAAAGTCCAACATCATTTCTCTGATGAAGCTACAGAGGGTGTGTAGCACATTACCCCTTTCATTACCCCTCACAGCTGCGTGTGTCGAAGGTACTCGGGTCGTGACCGTTAACCCTTCCACGGTAGCTGCGGGCTCGGCGGATGGAATTGCTTAGCAATCCGTCCACCACGAGTGTAGTGTGGGTGGCGGCCTCGTGGACTCGGAGTTTGAGGGGGAGCAGGGCTTAACCCCCCCTTAGTACGTCGACGAACCCGAGATCCGCAACAAATTTACCACAATTTCAATTTGATAAATTTTCAATTTGATCAATTTGATAAATTTTCAATTTGGTCGCAATTTCATTTCATTACCCCATTACTTTCATTTCATTACATGACCCCTTTCAGTTTGACCAGTAGGAATATAAAAAACTTTGACCGGATTTATTTGCTTAGCTAGATCTTCGAATGTTTACTCCATACACTCTACTTTATAAGTCCAAGTTTCAGCACGTCTCTTATGTAGATCATACCCAGGATAGAGGAAGTCCTCGGGAAGACTTAACAAGATGAAATGTATACGTCGGATTTTTGTTCAACCTTACTTGCTTTCCAATTGCCAATGGATCAATTTCAAAATGCTACTTCTAATGCAAAAAGCATTTGATGATCTTTCTCCTACAGAAATTGCCACTCTTATCTATATCCATGCCCCTCCATGTTCAATGTGCCCCTCCATCCTGTACCCGCTGACCATGCTCTCATGCTGTTGCAAACTTGGTGATCATTATTTATTGGCTTACAAGTCCTTCCATGCTCTACAATTCTCTTTCAAAGGAAATTCAATCTACATCTTCCAACTCAAATTGGAAAAAATATATAAAAAGAACCACCTTTAGAGGCCATTTTTCCCCGCAAGCGGGGGTTGGCCTTTTTCGGGAACCGTGGTTGTTGTTGTTTTTCGGTCCCCTTTTTGAAGCAATGTTTTACGGCCGGATGCCCTTCCTGACGCCAACCCTTTTTGCCGCCTTTAACGACAAACAGGGAATTACCAGTGAACTGGTCCTCAATTAGCCGACCTCGGAAGGATGACAGGCTGAGTCAACCCCCCTGGCGTTACTTCAGCGATCGACCGGGATTCGAACCCAGGATCCTAGGATCCTAAGCTGACACCCTAGCCGCTAGCCCAACACCAGGTTATCCAACTCAAATTGGAAGATAAATATAAATTCAAAACTCACCTTTTAAGACCATCTAATTTCTTTCGACTTTTTTTTATTCTTAATCTGTTTCCTGTCAAGTGCATTTAGATATCTCATTGTGAAAGATCCGGCAGGATGGTGTGGAAGTTGCTCACTTGCCTTTGAGCTGTCCGGCATGGGTTTAATCCCTGACCCAACTAAAAACCGTTGGATTGGTGCTTCATAGGCAGGCCGTTACATCACAACCTGTGTTGTCCCTCAGATGAATGAGTGAGGTGAGGATGAGGTGAGGATGAAGTGAGGATGAATGAGTGAGGTCGTGCAGGTGAGTTATTGCCGGCACCCTGGTAAAAATCTAAATTTTTGAATCTCTTTTTTTTGGCAATTTTGCAAGAAAAACTATCCAGTGCAATCCTTTCTTTAACATTTATTGTTATCGTTAGTCATCACTGCATATATCATAGCCTGGTGTTGGCTTAGCGGTTAGGGTGCTGGCTTGGGATCGTAGGATCCTGGGTTCGAATCCCGGTCGATCGCTGAATTAACGCCAGGGGTGTTGACTCAACCTGCCATCCTTCCGAGGTTGGCAAATTGAGTACCAGCTTGCTGGAATGAATGATCACGGTGTGTACCCCGATTTAGAATAGGTACACCGTATCCCTGCACATCGTAAGAGCGTGACCAAGGGTTGGCGTCAGGAAGGGCATCCGGCCATAAAAACATTGCCTCAAACAGGGAACCATGATTGTCGTGGGGCCTGCAAGGCTAACCCCCGCTCTGGCGGGGAAAATGGCCTTAAAACGATCATTCATTCATTCAGTCATCGCTGCAAAGCCCTTAACCATTCTGTCATACACTCTTCCTGCTACATCAAAGTAAATGAAAGTAGCATTCAGAGAAAAGTTGATCTTTAATCGCAAATCCAATCCATCAAACTTGGGCAGTTTTGGTAATCATTAGAGATATGACTGAAACGAACTAGAGAGTACATAGAACTCCTTACCCCGTGCACTCTTGAAAAAAAAAAAAGTAGGTGGGCGGGACCTGTGAGCGGCATATTTGATTGGTCGAGATCATGTAAAATGCTGTTGTCCAAATACTGCAAAACTAAAGAGTTTTGAAAGTGGCAAAAGGGCGATTTGTGTTCTACAGTTTTGTAGAAAGAGATTTTCAGAAGTTTACCGCTGTTGATAGTGTCTTTTACATCACCCGATGTGACCATCACCCGACACTGTCATGTGACCAGATCCTAACATGTTACATCAGTTCTTCGTGCCTGTTGTTGGTGTCCTTTATGACATCCTTAAAACAGAAACTTTCCTGTTTGGAATGATTTTTAATTTTGTTGCTTTAGTTGAAGAGGATAGTATGACCTGGGTGAAGATACCAGTTAACAAATAATGTAAGTAGTAAACTTTTTTGTCTTCAGGCATGGACAGCCAGTTCGTGAATGACTTGGGTAATAATATAAATTAATAAAACGGCGAATGGCAAATGATGAACCAATAAATTCCACATTCCTGTGCCACCTTCAGTTGAACGTTAGGTATGGGCAGCAGGTTCGTGAAGGACTTGAACAAAAAACGTACACAATCCGAATGTTGTTATATCCAGTCAATGGTGAAACTGCAAATGGGGAATTCATGAATGTCACGGATGGAAACCTTACGTCATTTCCTCATTCTGCTTAAACTGAATATCTCTATATTTTCAATCCAAACAGCATCATTCATCATTTCAATCACAAATTAATACTTTGGTATTATTATATCAAAATAAAATGTTAAATGACGATTGTATTGAGATATTTTGAAACCAGCGAACTGTCATCATTTGTTCACTTCCGGATTCAGGAGCAAGGTCTGTGTGGATCGTATTTCAAAATCATAATTGTAATTGAGGAATTTCTGACACCTCCTACCTACCTTACGACACCTGCTGGGACGCCAAAACGTTCCACAGAAGGTTATTATATTTTCTTTAAGTAAAATATGCAACTGTAACAGTTACAAAACACATCTTCCTGTCATGTGACCAGATCCTCAGCTCTGATTGGTGTACGTTTGTGGGGACATACGGACAGACAGACAAACACTGTTCTCGACAGCATTGCCCTACGGGGACCGTAAAAAAAACGCTCTCTGTGCATGTGCGATCGGGCCAAATTCAAAGCCAAACTACTGCTAATCTACATGTTCGGTTTCCGATTCCTGTTCAAAATATAACATCCAAGTGAAATTAAGTTGTTCCTTGATCTTAATTTGACGTTTGTAGACACACAGACCGACAGACAGACAAAGTGAACCAAATGCTTAACCCACCTTTTTGTTTCATGCATGCGGATTAACAATTGTTCAAATAACTTTGCATAATTTAAAAAGCGTTTTATCATCTCCAGCCGAGACCATACGCTACATTATATTTTCCGCAACATTTTTTTCTCCTGAATTTCTTCGTTTATTTTTTTCAATTATTGACTGTACTTATTTTTATATAGATTTTCTTAAATTAGGCCATCCGTTGTGTTTGTACTGCTGGTATGTCTCGTGCTAGCGCTTCCGAGGCTTGAGTTGTCAAGCGGTTAGCAAAATGTGTGGTTTGTCCTCCGATTAACTGTATTTTTATCGACAAATTGCCTTGAATTTTATTTTTAAGTCCTGTATTCATTTGCACACGTAAAAATTACCATTAAATTATATTTTATGCAAGTGGTACAATGTAGCTTACTCAGGGTGGCACTCTGGCAGCTGGTCTGAAATTTCACCATTGCTGGAGAACATGCCAGCTGGTGTTTAGGGGTCTCAGGTGCACCTTGTTTGGAACCTATCAGCTGTGTCTGGTTGGTACGTTCGAGAACCGACAACTCTCCACGACTGTTATTCTGTTGAAGTGAAGATGTATGATGTCGTTGTCTTTGTCTCGCTGTCTTTGGGCCTGCAACAGCTCTTTGCTCTTGGTCTACAAGCAGGTCTTCAGCGTGCGTTTTATACCCAGTGTTATGGGCACATAGCAATATTTTTCCATTTATTTAGGCTGATGTAGCGGTTACCGCTGGATGCACACAATCGCCTTGCACCGGCCAGAACATGGCCAGACGCGCCTCTCCCGGGCATGCCCGGACTCACTGTTCCCGGGCACGCCCGAACCTCCCGGGCACGCCCGGTCTCGTCTTTCCCGGGCATGCCCGCTCTCGCCTTTCCAGGGCTCGCCCAGAGCGTCCGGGCATGCCCGCTATCGCCTTTTCAGGGCTCGCCCAGAGCGTCCGGGCATGCCCGCTATCGCCTTTCCAGGGCTCGCCCAGAGCGTCCGGGCATGCCCGCTCTCGCCTTTCCAGTGCTCGTCCAGAGCGCCCGGGCACGCCCAGCCTCGACTTGCCAGGCCGCAGCCAAACACGCCCGGGCAGGTCCAGACTCGCCTTTCCAAGGCTCGCCCTTGACACCCGGGCATGCCCGGTATAGCTTTTGCCGGGCAAACTTCCCGACATAAATGTGTATATATATTGCTGCCCGATAAACGGGCGTGTGAGAATACCTGAGCTGTTTTGTTTCAATAAAGCAACTCGGACGAATTCCGTCTTTGGTCACGTCAATTCTTTCGACTCGCGTTGGAGCGCAGTTCCTTCATTGGTGACCTACCGACATGGATACGGCAGTGACGCTTAAACTGCCTACCTTCTGGGAGGCTCACGCGGCTGTTTGGTTCGCTCAGGCGGACTCTCAGTTCGCCCTGCGAGGCATCACCGCGGACGACACCCGCTTCCACCATGTTGTGGCGGCGCTCGGTTCCGCCACCGCGGCCCGCGCCTTGAGCCTCCTCGAGCACCCGCCGGCTGCTGACAAATACGACGCGCTGAAGACACTCCTCCTCGACGCTTTCGCCCTCTCACCGGCAGCACGCGCACAGAGCCTGCTCGCTCTGCCCGAGCTCGGCGACACGCGCCCGTCCGAGCGCATGGACTATATGCTCTCGTTGCTCGGTGAGCACTCTCCGGATTTTCTGTTCCGCGAGCTGTTCCTTCGCCAGCTGCCTCACCCGGTACGCCTCGCCCTGGCTGGCACGTTGATCACGGATTCCCGTGCCCTCGCCAGGGAAGCCGATAAGATCTCCTCGGCGGGCCAGCACATCGGCGTGGTTACCTGGAGCCCGCCGCCATCCGAGGCGACGCCCACAACGCCCGAGCGCCCTGCGCGGTTGGAGGCCGAAATGCCGGTGCAACTGGCGGCCGCCATGCCGCACCGCCCGCTTCCGACACGACGGCCGGGGCCTCCACCTGACCGGGCATGGTGTTATTACCACGCCAGGTTCGGACACAAGGCTCGGACGTGCCGGCCCCCGTGCACTTTCGGCAGGTCGGGAAACGGCCGGGCCGGCGTTCATTCCCAGCCATGAGCGCCGGCCACTCGGGCAACTTGCTTTTTATTCGGGACAAAGCATCTGGGCGGCGTTTCCTGTGTGACACCGGCGCCCAACTGAGCGTCATACCCGCCTCCGAGCAGGACAGGCGGGACGCCGTTTGCGGCCCCTCTTTGGTCGCTGCTAATGGCTCGGCCATACGCACTTTCGGCCCAAGCGTTGTCACCCTCTGCTTCGGCAGCTAGCCTTTTCAATGGACTTTTGTTACCGCCAGCGTCCCCGTGGCTTTGCTGGGCGCCGACTTCCTCTGCGTGCACGGGCTGCTGGTCGACGTCAAACGACGTCGCCTTGTCCACGCCGAGACCTTCAGCTCCCTGGCGTGCACAATGAGCAGCTCCGCGCCGACCGAACTGGCGTGCGCCCTCCCGGCAGCGAACGAGTTCGCTCGCCTGCTCGCGGAATTCCCGGCCCTCACGCGGCCGACGTTTTCGGCCGTCGTGGTGCGGCACGGGATCGAGCACCACATACCCACTACGGGCCCGCCGGTCTATGCCAGGGCCCGCCGCCTCGACCCGGCCAAGCTCGCCGTGGCGAAGGCCGAGTTTGACGCGTTGGAGCATCTCGGCATCGTGCGGCGCTCCGATAGCGCGTGGGCCTCGCCACTGCACATCGTGCCAAAGCCGGGGGGTGGATGGCGCCCGTGTGGTGATTACCGCCGTCTCAACGACGCTACCACCCCCGACAGGTACCCGATCCTGCATATTCAGGACTTTTCCGCCCGTTTGGCGGGACGGGTCATCTTTTCGAAAATTGACCTGATACGGGGCTACCACCAGGTACCTGTCCGGGCGGCCGACGTCCCGAAGACGGCCGTCATCACGCCGTTCGGCCTGTTCGAATTTTTGCGGATGCCGTTTGGCCTCAAGAACGCGGCCCAGGCGTTCCAGCGCTTGATGGACGGCATGCTGCGTGACCTGCCGTTTCTTTTCGTCTATCTGGACGATATCCTCATCGCCAGCACGTCCCGCGCCGAGCACCTCCTCCACCTCCGAACACTGTTCGGTCGCCTCAGCGAGCACGGCTTAATTGTCAACCCGGTCAAATGCCACTTCGGCGCGACGACCGTTGACTTTTTGGGCCACCGCATCACCAAGACCGGGGCTGTGCCGCTGCCGACCAAGGTCGAGGCCATCACCACGTTCCTGCGTCCCCGTTCCATCAAGGCCCTCCAAGAGTTCCTCGGCATGGTGAATTTTTATCACCGATTCGTGCCCCGCGCTGCTCAGCTCATGCGGCCCCTTTAC
Organism: Myxine glutinosa; assembly: GCF_964187855.1. Classification (NCBI taxonomy): domain Eukaryota; kingdom Metazoa; phylum Chordata; class Myxini; order Myxiniformes; family Myxinidae; genus Myxine; species Myxine glutinosa. Next base: position 201,037,135 of record NC_136264.1, on the reverse strand, counting down.
GAGGCCCTCCAGGGCAAGCCGGCCAAGCATGACATTGTTTGGTCCACGGCCATGGACGCGGCCTTCGCCAGCGCCAAACGGGCCCTCGCCGACGCAACGCTGCTGGCTCACCCGGTGCTCAACGCGCCCATCGCCCTCACTACGGATGCCTCCAACTACGCGGTGGGCGCCGTCCATGAGCAATGGGTGGACGGGGTTTGGCAGCCACTCGCTTTTTTCAGCCGGCAACTCCGGCCGAACGAGTTAAACTACAGCACGTTCGACCGCGAGCTGCTCGGGCTATTCCTGGCCGTTCGCCATTTCCGACACCTCCTGGAGGGCCGCCCGTTCACGGCTTTCGTCGACCACAAGCCGTTGGTCTACGCAATGGCTAAGGTCACGGAGCCGTGGTCGGCCCGCCAGCAGCGCCACCTCTCCGCCGTGTCAGAGTTCACCACGGACATCCGGCACGTCGCCGGCAAAGACAACGCCGTGGCCGACTGTCTTCCTCGGGCCAGCGCGAACGCGGTCCACCTCGGCGTGGACTTCGCGCTCATGGCGGCCGACCAGACCACCGACGCCTCGGTGCAGGCACTCCGTGCGGCGGACACGGGCCTCCGCCTGGCCGACATTCCCTTCGCGGGCACCGTCCTGCTCTGCGACGTCTCCCAGGGCCAGCCTCGCCCCATCGTGCCCGTTTCCTGGCAGCGCCGCATCTTCGCCTCCATCCACGGCCTTTCTCACCCGGGCCGGAAAGCTTCTCAGAAGCTGGTGTCGGCGCGTTTCGTCTGGCACGGCCTTCGACGAAACATCCGCGACTGGGCCAACGCCTGCACGGCCTGCCAGCGGGTCAAGGTCCACCGCCACACCCAGGCCCCGCTGGCACCTTTCGCCGTGCCTGAACGGCGTTTCGACCACGTCCACGTGGACCTGGTGGGTCCCCTGCCCCCCTCGCGGGGGTTCACCCACCTGCTCACCATGGTGGACAGGACCACCAGGTGGCCGGAGGCCGTGCCCCTCACCTCCACCACCACCGCCGACGTGGCGCAGGCGTTCATCGCCACCTGGGTCGCGCGCTTCGGCGCACCAGCGGACATCTCGTCCGACCGCGGCCCACAGTTCACGTCTGAGCTTTGGGGCGCGGTCGCCCGTTCGTTGGGGGTCACGCTGCACCGCACCACGGCCTACCACCCCCAAGCCAACGGGTTGTGCGAGCGGTTTCACCGCTCCATGAAGGCCGCACTCATGGCCGGCCTTCAGGACGACGGTTGGGCCGACCGGCTGCCGTGGGTCCTTTTGGGCCTTCGCACGGCCCCCAAGGAAGACCTCCAGGCGTCCGCCGCCGAGCTCGTCTACGGCCAGCCGCTCCGCGTCCCGGGCGAATTCGTGCCCGACGCTACCAGTCCCTGGTCCGCCGCTCGCCAGCGCTCGGACCTCCGGGAGGCAGCCCGACGATTTGCCCCCGTGCCGACGTCCCGCCACTGTGGCCCCCAGTCCTACGTCCCCCCGGCGCTTCGCACAGCGGAGTACGTCTTTGTGCGTCATGACGCGCACCGGGGGCCACTCCGGCCGCCGTATGACGGGCCCTTCCGGGTCCTGCGA